>NW_026735059.1:0-179698 GCF_949786415.1 Peromyscus eremicus
GCGCTCCCATTGCCATACATAGTGCAAATACCACTTGCCATTCACAGTGCAATTGTCACTCGCGTCTGTTCCCAGCCAGTACAGTGTATTGGACTGAAGAGCAGCTACTGTTCTTGTCAGTTTCCTAAGCAGAGTTGAACTAGATATGGCCCATGTGTTCAGGAAGCACAGTTCTTTTGTTCTGAGCAAGCTCACTGTTCGGACACCATACCAGTACAGTGTATTGGACTGAAGAGGAGCTACTGTTCTTGTCATTTTCCTAAGAGGAGTTGAACCAGATATGGCCCATGTGTGTAGGAAGCACAGTACTTTTGTTCTGAGAAAGCACACTGTGCTGACATCATATGAATCACAGCAGAGTAGATGAGTGCTCTTTTCTCAATATTTGATTGTGTTTCTTGAAAGGCGAGCTAGTGTTTGTTTCCCAGTCAGAAATGGAGTTGAATTGCATGCATTTCCTGGTTCTACGAGCAAGAGATGTTTTCTGGTAAGAAGTGTCTCTATTGAGCTCCCATTGCCATACACAGTACAAATAGCACTTGCGTCTGTTCCCAGCAAGTACAGTGTATTGGACTGAAGAGGAGCTAGTGTTCTTGTCAGTTTCCTAAACAGAATTGAACTAGATATGGCCCGTGTGTGTAGGAAGCACAGTTCTTTTGTACTGAGCAAGCTCACTGTTTGGACACCATAGGAAACACAGAAGAGTAGAAGAGTGCTCTTTTCTCAAAAGCAGAGTGTGTTTCTTGTAAGGCGAGCTAGCGTATTTTTCCCAGTCCTAAATGGAGTTGAATCACATGCAGTTTCTGGTCCTATGAGCAAGAGTTGTTTTCTGGTAAGAAGAGTCAATATTGAGCTCACATTGTCTTACACATGGCAAATAGCACTGGCGTCTGTTCCCAGCATGTACAGTGTATTGGACTGAAGAGAATCTACTGTTCTTGTCAGTTTCCTAAGCAGAATTGAACTAGATATGGCCGTGTGTGTAGGAAGCACAGTTCTTTTGTTCTGAGCAAGCTCACTGTTTGAACCCCATAGGAAACACAATAGAGTAGAAGAGTGCTCTTTTCTCAAAAGCAGATGTGTGTTTCTTGTAAGGCGAGTTAGCGTTTGTTTCCCAGTCCTAAATGGAGTTGAATCACATGCAGTTTCTGGTCCTACGACCAAGAGTTGTTTTTTGGTAAGGAAAGTCACTATTGTGCTCCCATTGCCATACACAGTGCAAATAGCACTCGCGTCTGTTCCCAGCAAGTACAGTGTATTGGACTGAAGAGGAGCTACTGTTCTTGTCAGTTTCCTAAGCAGAGTTGAACTAGATATGGCCCGTGTGTTCAGGAAGCACAGTTCTTTTGTTCTGAGCAAGCTCACTGTTCGGACACCATAGGAAACACTGTAGAGTAGAAGAGTGCTCTTTTCTCTAAAGCAGAGTGTGTTTCTTGAAAGGTGAGCTAGTGTTTGTTTCCCAGTCAGAAATGGAATTGAATCCCGTGCAGTTTCTGGTCCTACGAGCAAGAGTTTTTTTCTGGTAAGAAGAGTCACTATTGCGCTCCCATTGCCATACCCAGTGCAAATAGCACTGGAGTCTGTTCCCTGCATGTACAGAGTATTGGACTGAAGAGTAGCTACTGTTCTTGTCAGTTTCCTAAGCAGAGTTGAAGTAGATATGGCCCCTGTGTGTAGGAAGCACAGTTCTTTTGTTCTGAGCAAGCTCACTGTTTGGACACCATAGGAAACACAGTAGTGTAGAAGAGTGCTCTTTTCTCAAAAGCAGAGTGTGTTTCTTGTAAGGCGAGCTAGCGTTTTTTTCCCAGTCCTATATGGAGTTGAATCACATGCAGTTTGTGGTCCTACGAGCAAGAGTTGTTTTCTGGTAAGAAGAGTCACTATTGTGCTCCCATTGTTATACATAGGGCAAATATCACTGGCATTGGTTCCCAGCATGTACAGTGTATTGGACTGAAGAGGATCTACTGTTCTTGTCAGGCTCCTAAGCAGAATGAATTAGATATGGCCGTGTGTGTAGGAAGCACAGTTCTTTTGTTCTGAGCAAGCTCAGTGTTCAGACCCCATAGGAAACACAGTAGAGTAGAAGAGTGCTCTTTTCTCAAAAGCAGAGTGTGTTTCTTGGAAGGCGAGCTAGCATTTGTTTCCCAGTCCTAAATGGAGTTGAGTCACATGCAGTTTGTGGTCCTACGAGCAAGAGTTGTTTTCTGGTAAGAAGAGTCACTATTGCGCTCCCATTGCCATACACAGTACAAATAGCACTCGCGTCTGTTCCCAGCATGTACACTGTATTGCACTGAAGAGGAGCTACTGTTCCTGTCAGTTTCCTAAGCAGAGTTGAATTAGATATGGCCAATGTGTGTAGGAAGCACAGTATTTTTGTTCTGAGCAAGCTCACTGTTCGGACCCCATAGCAAAACACAATAGAGTAGAAGTGTGCTCTTTTCTCAAAAGCAGAGTGTGCTTCTTGTAAGGCGAGCTAGCGTTTGTTTCGCAGTCCTAAATGGAGTTGAATCACATGCAGTTTCTGGTCCTATGAGCAAGAGTTGTTTTCTGGTAAGAAGAGTCACTATTGTGCTCTATTGTCATACATAGTGCAAATAGCATTCGCGTCTGTTCCCAGCAAGTACAGTGTATTGGACTGAAGAGATGCTACTGTTCTTGTCATTGTCCTAAGAGGAGTTGAACCAGATATGGCCCATGTGTGTAGGAAGCACAATTCCTTTGTTCTGAGAAAGCACACTGTGCGGACATCATAAAAAACACAATAGAGTAGAAGTGTGCTCTTTTCTCAAAAGCAGAGTGTGCTTCTTGTAAGGCGAGCTAGCGTTTGTTTCGCAGTCCTAAATGGAGTTGAATCACATGCAGTTTCTGGTCCTATGAGCAAGCCTTTTTTTCTGCTAAGGAAAGTCATTATTGCGCTTCAATGCCATACATAGTGCAAATAGCACTCGCGTCTGTTCCCAGCAAGTACAGTGTATTGGACTGAAGAGGAGCTACTGTTCTTGTCAGTTTCCTAATCAGAGTTGAACTAGATATGGCCCGTGTGTGTAGGAAGCACAGTTCTTTTGTTGTGAGCAAGCTCACTGTTCGGACACCATTGGAAACACTGTGGAGTAGAAGAGTGTTCTTTTCCCAAAAGCAGAGTGTGTTTCTTGAAAGGCAAGCTAGTGTTTGTTTCCTAGTTAGAAATGGAATTGAATCCCGTGCATTTTCTGTTCCTATGAGCAAGAGTTTTTTTCTGGTAAGAAGAGTCACTATTGCGCTCCCATTGACATACACAGTGCAAATAGCACTGGCGTCTGTTCCCTGCATATACAGAGTATTGGACTGAAGAGGAGCTACTGTTCTTGTCAGTTTCCTAAGCAGAGTTGAACTACATATGGCCCCTGTGTGTAGGAAGCACAGTTCTTTTCTTCTGAGCAAGCTCACTGTTCTGGGCCTATAGGAAACACAGTAGAGTAGAAGAGTGCTCTTTTCTCAAAAGCAGAGTGTGTTTCTTTTAATGCGAGCTAGCGTTTCTTTCCCAGTCCTAAATGGAGTTGAATCACATGCACTTTCTGGTCCTATGAGCAAGAGTTGTTTTCTCGTAAGGAAAGTCACTATTGCGCTCCCATTGCCATACATAGTGCAAATACCACTCGCGTATGTTCCCAGCAAGTACAGTGTATTGGACTGAAGAGGAGCTACTGTTCTTGTCATTTTCCTAAGAGGAGTTGAACCAGATATGGCCCATGTGTGTAGGAAGCACAGTACTTTTGTTCTGAGAAAGCACACTGTGCTGACATCATAGGAATCACAGCAGAGTAGATGAGTGCTCTTTTCTCAATATTTGATTGTGTTTCTTGAAAGGCGAGCTAGTGTTTGTTTCCCAGTCAGAAATGGAGTTGAATTGCATGCATTTCCTGGTTCTACGAGCAAGAGATGTTTTCTGGTAAGAAGTGTCTCTATTGAGCTCCCATTGCCATACACAGTACAAATAGCACTTGCGTCTGTTCCCAGCAAGTACAGTGTATTGGACTGAAGAGGAGCTAGTGTTCTTGTCAGTTTCCTAAACAGAATTGAACTAGATATGGCCCGTGTGTGTAGGAAGCACAGTTCTTTTGTACTGAGCAAGCTCACTGTTTGGACACCATAGGAAACACAGAAGAGTAGAAGAGTGCTCTTTTCTCAAAAGCAGAGTGTGTTTCTTGTAAGGCGAGCTAGCGTATTTTTCCCAGTCCTAAATGGAGTTGAATCACATGCAGTTTCTGGTCCTATGAGCAAGAGTTGTTTTCTGGTAAGAAGAGTCAATATTGAGCTCACATTGTCTTACACATGGCAAATAGCACTGGCGTCTGTTCCCAGCATGTACAGTGTATTGGACTGAAGAGAATCTACTGTTCTTGTCAGTTTCCTAAGCAGAATTGAACTAGATATGGCCGTGTGTGTAGAAAGCACAGTTCTTTTGTTCTGAGCAAGCTCACTGTTTGAACCCCATAGGAAACACAATAGAGTAGAAGAGTGCTCTTTTCTCAAAAGCAGATGTGTGTTTCTTGTAAGGCGAGCTAGCGTTTGTTTCCCAGTCCTAAATGGAGTTGAATCACATGCAGTTTCTGGTCCTACGACCAAGAGTTGTTTTTTGGTAAGGAAAGTCACTATTGTGCTCCCATTGCCATACACAGTGCAAATAGCACTCGCGTCTGTTCCCAGCAAGTACAGTGTATTGGACTGAAGAGGAGCTACTGTTCTTGTCAGTTTCCTAAGCAGAGTTGAACTAGATATGGCCCGTGTGTTCAGGAAGCACAGTTCTTTTGTTCTGAGCAAGCTCACTGTTCGGACACCATAGGAAACACTGTAGAGTAGAAGAGTGCTCTTTTCTCTAAAGCAGAGTGTGTTTCTTGAAAGGTGAGCTAGTGTTTGTTTCCCAGTCAGAAATGGAATTGAATCCCGTGCAGTTTCTGGTCCTACGAGCAAGAGTTTTTTTCTGGTAAGAAGAGTCACTATTGCGCTCCCATTGCCATACCCAGTGCAAATAGCACTGGAGTCTGTTCCCTGCATGTACAGAGTATTGGACTGAAGAGTAGCTACTGTTCTTGTCAGTTTCCTAAGCAGAGTTGAAGTAGATATGGCCCCTGTGTGTAGGAAGCACAGTTCTTTTGTTCTGAGCAAGCTCACTGTTTGGACACCATAGGAAACACAGTAGTGTAGAAGAGTGCTCTTTTCTCAAAAGCAGAGTGTGTTTCTTGTAAGGCGAGCTAGCGTTTTTTTCCCAGTCCTATATGGAGTTGAATCACATGCAGTTTGTGGTCCTACGAGCAAGAGTTGTTTTCTGGTAAGAAGAGTCACTATTGTGCTCCCATTGTTATACATAGGGCAAATATCACTGGCATTGGTTCCCAGCATGTACAGTGTATTGGACTGAAGAGGATCTACTGTTCTTGTCAGGTTCCTAAGCAGAATGAATTAGATATGGCCGTGTGTGTAGGAAGCACAGTTCTTTTGTTCTGAGCAAGCTCAGTGTTCAGACCCCATAGGAAACACAGTAGAGTAGAAGAGTGCTCTTTTCTCAAAAGCAGAGTGTGTTTCTTGGAAGGCGAGCTAGCATTTGTTTCCCAGTCCTAAATGGAGTTGAGTCACATGCAGTTTGTGGTCCTACGAGCAAGAGTTGTTTTCTGGTAAGAAGAGTCACTATTGCGCTCCCATTGCCATACACAGTACAAATAGCACTCGCGTCTGTTCCCAGCATGTACACTGTATTGGACTGAAGAGGAGCTACTGTTCCTGTCAGTTTCCTAAGCAGAGTTGAATTAGATATGGCCAATGTGTGTAGGAAGCACAGTATTTTTGTTCTGAGCAAGCTCACTGTTCGGACCCCATAGCAAACACAATAGAGTAGAAGTGTGCTCTTTTCTCAAAAGCAGAGTGTGCTTCTTGTAAGACGAGCTAGCGTTTGTTTCGCAGTCCTAAATGGAGTTGAATCACATGCAGTTTCTGGTCCTATGAGCAAGAGTTGTTTTCTGGTAAGAAGAGTCACTATTGCGCTCCCATTGTCATACATAGTGCAAATAGCATTCGCGTCTGTTCCCAGCAAGTACAGTGTATTGGACTGAAGAGATGCTACTGTTCTTGTCATTGTCCTAAGAGAAGTTGAACCAGATATGGCCCATGTGTGTAGGAAGCACAATTCTTTTGTTCTGAGAAAGCACACTGTGCGGACATCATAGGAAACACAGTAGAGTAGATGAGTGCTCTTTTCTCAAAAGCAGAGTGTGTTTCTTGTAAGGCGAGCTAGCGTTTTTTTCCCAGTCCTAAATGGAGTTGAGTCACATTCAGTTATTGTTCCTGTGAGCAAGAGTAGTTTTCTGGTAAGAAGAGTCACTTTTGGGCTCCCATTGCCACACAGTACAAATAGCATTCACGTCTGTTCCCAGAATGTACAGTGTATTGGACTGAAAAGGATGTATTGTTCTTGTCAGTTTCCTAAGCAGAATTGAACTAGATATGGCCCCTGTGTGTAGGAAGCACAGTTCTTTTGTTCTGAGCAAGCTCTCTGTTCTGTCCCTATAGGAAACACAGTAGAGTAGAAGTGTGCTCTTTTCTCAAAAGCAGAGTGTGTTTCTTGTAAGGCGAGCTAGCATTTGTTTTCCAGTCCTAAATGGAGTTGAATCACCTGCAGTTTTTGGTCCTACCAGCAAGAGTTGTTTTCTGGTAAGAAGAGTCACTATTGTGCTCCCTTTGCCATACATAGTGCAAATAGCACTCGCGTCTGTTTCCAGCAACTACACTGTATTGGACTGAAGAGGAGCTACTGTTCTTGTCAGTTTCCTAAGCAGAGTTGAACTAGATATGGCCCGTGTGTGTAGGAAGCACAGTTCTTTTGTTCTGAGCAAGCTCACTGTTCGGACACCATAGGAAACACAGTAGAGTAGAAGAGTGCTCTTTTCTCAAAAGCAGAGTGTGTTTCTTGTAAGGCGAGCTAGCGTTTGTTTCCCAGTCCTAAATGGAGTTGAATCACATGCAGTTTCTGGTCCTACGAGCAAGAGATTTTTCTGGTAAGAAGAGTCACTATTGCGCTCCCATTGCCATACCCAGTGCAAATAGCACTGGAGTCTGTTCCCTGCATGTACAGAGTATTGGACTGAAGAGTAGCTACTGTTCTTGTCAGTTTCCTAAGCAGAGTTGAAGTAGATATGGCCCCTGTGTGTAGGAAGCACAGTTCTTTTGTTCTGAGCAAGTTCACTGTTCTGGCCCTATAGGAAACACAGTAGAGTAGAAGAGTGCTCTTTTCTCCAAAGCAGAGTGTGTTTCTTGTAAGGCGAGCTAGTGTTTGTTTCCCAGTCCTAAATGGAGTTGAGTCACATGCAGTTTCTGGTCCTACGACCAAGAGTTGTTTTTTGGTAAGGAAAGTCACTATTGTGCTCCCATTGCCATACACAGTGCAAATAGCACTCGCGTCTGTTCCCAGCAAGTACAGTGTATTGGACTGAAGAGGAGCTACTGTTCTTGTCAGTTTCCTAAGCAGAGTTGAACTAGATATGGCCCGTGTGTTCAGGAACCACAGTTCTTTTGTTCTGAGCAAGCTCACTGTTCGGACACCATAGGAAACACTGTAAAGTAGAAGAGTGCTCTTTTCTCTAAAGCAGAGTGTGTTTCTTGAAAGGTGAGCTAGTGTTTGTTTCCCAGTCAGAAATGGAATTGAATCCCGTGCAGTTTCTGGTCCTACGAGCAAGAGATTTTTCTGGTAAGAAGAGTCACTATTGCGCTCCCATTGCCATACGCAGTTCAAATAGCACTGGAGTCTGTTCCCTGCATGTACAGAGTATTGGACTGAAGAGTAGCTACTGTTCTTGTCAGTTTCCTAAGCAGAGTTGAAGTAGATATGGCCCCTGTGTGTAGGAAGCACAGTTCTTTTGTTCTGAGCAAGCTCACTGTTTGGACACCATAGGAAACACAGTAGTGTAGAAGAGTGCTCTTTTCTCAAAAGCAGAGTGTGTTTCTTGTAAGGCGAGCTAGCGTTTTTTTCCCAGTCCTATATGGAGTTGAATCACATGCAGTTTCTGGTCCTACGAGCAAGAGTTGTTTTCTGGTAAGAAGAGTCACTGTTGTGCTCCCATTGTTATACATAGGGCAAATAGCACTGGCATTGGTTCCCAGCATGTACAGTGTATTGGACTGAAGAGGATCTACTGTTCTTGTCAGGTTCCTAAGCAGAATGAATTAGATATGGCCGTGTGTGTAGGAAGCACAGTTCTTTTGTTCTGAGCAAGCTCAGTGTTCAGACCACATAGGAAACACAGTAGAGTAGAAGAGTGCTCTTTTCTCAAAAGCAGAGTGTGTTTCTTGGAAGGCGAGCTAGCATTTGTTTCCCAGTCCTAAATGGAGTTGAGTCACATGCAGTTTGTGGTCCTACGAGCAAGAGTTGTTTTCTGGTAAGAAGAGTCACTATTGCGCTCCCATTGCCATACACAGTACAAATAGCACTCGCGTCTGTTCCCAGCATGTACACTGTATTGGACTGAAGAGGAGCTACTGTTCCTGTCAGTTTCCTAAGCAGAGTTGAATTAGATATGGCCAATGTGTGTAGGAAGCACAGTATTTTTGTTCTGAGCAAGCTCACTGTTCGGACCCCATAGCAAACACAATAGAGTAGAAGTGTGCTCTTTTCTCAAAAGCAGAGTGTGCTTCTTGTAAGGCGAGCTAGCGTTTGTTTCGCAGTCCTAAATGGAGTTGAATCACATGCAGTTTCTGGTCCTATGAGCAAGAGTTGTTTTCTGGTAAGAAGAGTCACTATTGTGCTCTATTGTCATACATAGTGCAAATAGCATTCGCGTCTGTTCCCAGCAAGTACAGTGTATTGGACTGAAGAGATGCTACTGTTCTTGTCATTGTCCTAAGAGGAGTTGAACCAGATATGGCCCATGTGTGTAGGAAGCACAATTCTTTTGTTCTGAGAAAGCACACTGTGCGGACATCATAAAAAACACAATAGAGTAGAAGTGTGCTCTTTTCTCAAAAGCAGAGTGTGCTTCTTGTAAGGCGAGCTAGCGTTTGTTTCGCAGTCCTAAATGGAGTTGAATCACATGCAGTTTCTGGTCCTATGAGCAAGCCTTTTTTTCTGCTAAGGAAAGTCATTATTGCGCTTCCAATGCCATACATAGTGCAAATAGCACTCGCGTCTGTTCCCAGCAAGTACAGTGTATTGGACTGAAGAGGAGCTACTGTTCTTGTCAGTTTCCTAATCAGAGTTGAACTAGATATGGCCCGTGTGTGTAGGAAGCACAGTTCTTTTGTTGTGAGCAAGCTCACTGTTCGGACACCATTGGAAACACTGTGGAGTAGAAGAGTGCTCTTTTCCCAAAAGCAGAGTGTGTTTCTTGAAAGGCAAGCTAGTGTTTGTTTCCTAGTCAGAAATGGAATTGAATCCCGTGCATTTTCTGTTCCTATGAGCAAGAGTTTTTTTCTGGTAAGAAGAGTCACTATTGCGCTCCCATTGACATACACAGTGCAAATAGCACTGGCGTCTGTTCCCTGCATATACAGAGTATTGGACTGAAGAGGAGCTACTGTTCTTGTCAGTTTCCTAAGCAGAGTTGAACTACATATGGCCCCTGTGTGTAGGAAGCACAGTTCTTTTCTTCTGAGCAAGCTCACTGTTCTGGGCCTATAGGAAACACAGTAGAGTAGAAGAGTGCTCTTTTCTCAAAAGCAGAGTGTGTTTCTTGTAATGCGAGCTAGCGTTTCTTTCCCAGTCCTAAATGGAGTTGAATCACATGCACTTTCTGGTCCTATGAGCAAGAGTTGTTTTCTCGTAAGGAAAGTCACTATTGCGCTCCCATTGCCATACATAGTGCAAATACCACTCGCGTATGTTCCCAGCAAGTACTGTGTATTGGACTGAAGAGGAGCTACTGTTCTTGTCATTTTCCTAAGAGGAGTTGAACCAGATATGGCCCATGTGTGTAGGAAGCACAGTACTTTTGTTCTGAGAAAGCACACTGTGCTGACATCATAGGAATCACAGCAGAGTAGATGAGTGCTCTTTTCTCAATATTTGATTGTGTTTCTTGAAAGGCGAGCTAGTGTTTGTTTCCCAGTCAGAAATGGAGTTGAATTGCATGCATTTCCTGGTTCTACGAGCAAGAGATGTTTTCTGGTAAGAAGTGTCTCTATTGAGCTCCCATTGCCATACACAGTACAAATAGCACTTGCGTCTGTTCCCAGCAAGTACAGTGTATTGGACTGAAGAGGAGCTAGTGTTCTTGTCAGTTTCCTAAACAGAATTGAACTAGATATGGCCCGTGTGTGTAGGAAGCACAGTTCTTTTGTACTGAGCAAGCTCACTGTTTGGACACCATAGGAAACACAGAAGAGTAGAAGAGTGCTCTTTTCTCAAAAGCAGAGTGTGTTTCTTGTAAGGCGAGCTAGCGTATTTTTCCCAGTCCTAAATGGAGTTGAATCACATGCACTTTCTGGTCCTATGAGCAAGAGTTGTTTTCTGGTAAGAAGAGTCAATATTGAGCTCACATTGTCTTACACATGGCAAATAGCACTGGCGTCTGTTCCCAGCATGTACAGTGTATTGGACTGAAGAGAATCTACTGTTCTTGTCAGTTTCCTAAGCAGAATTGAACTAGATATGGCCGTGTGTGTAGGAAGCACAGTTCTTTTGTTCTGAGCAAGCTCACTGTTTGAACCCCATAGGAAACACAATAGAGTAGAAGAGTGCTCTTTTCTCAAAAGCAGATGTGTGTTTCTTGTAAGGCGAGCTAGCGTTTGTTTCCCAGTCCTAAATGGAGTTGAATCACATGCAGTTTCTGGTCCTATGACCAAGAGTTGTTTTTTGGTAAGGAAAGTCACTATTGTGCTCCCATTGCCATACACAGTGCAAATAGCACTCGCGTCTGTTCCCAGCAAGTACAGTGTATTGGACTGAAGAGGAGCTACTGTTCTTGTCAGTTTCCTAAGCAGAGTTGAACTAGATATGGCCCGTGTGTTCAGGAAGCACAGTTCTTTTGTTCTGAGCAAGCTCACTGTTCGGACACCATAGGAAACACTGTAGAGTAGAAGAGTGCTCTTTTCTCTAAAGCAGAGTGTGTTTCTTGAAAGGTGAGCTAGTGTTTGTTTCCCAGTCAGAAATGGAATTGAATCCCGTGCAGTTTCTGGTCCTACGAGCAAGAGTTTTTTTCTGGTAAGAAGAGTCACTATTGCGCTCCCATTGCCATACCCAGTGCAAATAGCACTGGAGTCTGTTCCCTGCATGTACAGAGTATTGGACTGAAGAGTAGCTACTGTTCTTGTCAGTTTCCTAAGCAGAGTTGAAGTAGATATGGCCCCTGTGTGTAGGAAGCACAGTTCTTTTGTTGTGAGCAAGCTCACTGTTCGGACACCATTGGAAACACTGTGGAGTAGAAGAGTGCTCTTTTCCCAAAAGCAGAGTGTGTTTCTTGAAAGGCAAGCTAGTGTTTGTTTCCTAGTCAGAAATGGAATTGAATCCCGTGCATTTTCTGTTCCTATGAGCAAGAGTTTTTTTCTGGTAAGAAGAGTCACTATTGCGCTCCCATTGACATACACAGTGCAAATAGCACTGGCGTCTGTTCCCTGCATATACAGAGTATTGGACTGAAGAGGAGCTACTGTTCTTGTCAGTTTCCTAAGCAGAGTTGAACTACATATGGCCCCTGTGTGTAGGAAGCACAGTTCTTTTCTTCTGAGCAAGCTCACTGTTCTGGGCCTATAGGAAACACAGTAGAGTAGAAGAGTGCTCTTTTCTCAAAAGCAGAGTGTGTTTCTTGTAATGCGAGCTAGCGTTTCTTTCCCAGTCCTAAATGGAGTTGAATCACATGCACTTTCTGGTCCTATGAGCAAGAGTTGTTTTCTCGTAAGGAAAGTCACTATTGCGCTCCCATTGCCATACATAGTGCAAATACCACTCGCGTATGTTCCCAGCAAGTACTGTGTATTGGACTGAAGAGGAGCTACTGTTCTTGTCATTTTCCTAAGAGGAGTTGAACCAGATATGGCCCATGTGTGTAGGAAGCACAGTACTTTTGTTCTGAGAAAGCACACTGTGCTGACATCATAGGAATCACAGCAGAGTAGATGAGTGCTCTTTTCTCAATATTTGATTGTGTTTCTTGAAAGGCGAGCTAGTGTTTGTTTCCCAGTCAGAAATGGAGTTGAATTGCATGCATTTCCTGGTTCTACGAGCAAGAGATGTTTTCTGGTAAGAAGTGTCTCTATTGAGCTCCCATTGCCATACACAGTACAAATAGCACTTGCGTCTGTTCCCAGCAAGTACAGTGTATTGGACTGAAGAGGAGCTAGTGTTCTTGTCAGTTTCCTAAACAGAATTGAACTAGATATGGCCCGTGTGTGTAGGAAGCACAGTTCTTTTGTACTGAGCAAGCTCACTGTTTGGACACCATAGGAAACACAGAAGAGTAGAAGAGTGCTCTTTTCTCAAAAGCAGAGTGTGTTTCTTGTAAGGCGAGCTAGCGTATTTTTCCCAGTCCTAAATGGAGTTGAATCACATGCACTTTCTGGTCCTATGAGCAAGAGTTGTTTTCTGGTAAGAAGAGTCAATATTGAGCTCACATTGTCTTACACATGGCAAATAGCACTGGCGTCTGTTCCCAGCATGTACAGTGTATTGGACTGAAGAGAATCTACTGTTCTTGTCAGTTTCCTAAGCAGAATTGAACTAGATATGGCCGTGTGTGTAGGAAGCACAGTTCTTTTGTTCTGAGCAAGCTCACTGTTTGAACCCCATAGGAAACACAATAGAGTAGAAGAGTGCTCTTTTCTCAAAAGCAGATGTGTGTTTCTTGTAAGGCGAGCTAGCGTTTGTTTCCCAGTCCTAAATGGAGTTGAATCACATGCAGTTTCTGGTCCTATGACCAAGAGTTGTTTTTTGGTAAGGAAAGTCACTATTGTGCTCCCATTGCCATACACAGTGCAAATAGCACTCGCGTCTGTTCCCAGCAAGTACAGTGTATTGGACTGAAGAGGAGCTACTGTTCTTGTCAGTTTCCTAAGCAGAGTTGAACTAGATATGGCCCGTGTGTTCAGGAAGCACAGTTCTTTTGTTCTGAGCAAGCTCACTGTTCGGACACCATAGGAAACACTGTAGAGTAGAAGAGTGCTCTTTTCTCTAAAGCAGAGTGTGTTTCTTGAAAGGTGAGCTAGTGTTTGTTTCCCAGTCAGAAATGGAATTGAATCCCGTGCAGTTTCTGGTCCTACGAGCAAGAGTTTTTTTCTGGTAAGAAGAGTCACTATTGCGCTCCCATTGCCATACCCAGTGCAAATAGCACTGGAGTCTGTTCCCTGCATGTACAGAGTATTGGACTGAAGAGTAGCTACTGTTCTTGTCAGTTTCCTAAGCAGAGTTGAAGTAGATATGGCCCCTGTGTGTAGGAAGCACAGTTCTTTTGTTCTGAGCAAGCTCACTGTTTGGACACCATAGGAAACACAGTAGTGTAGAAGAGTGCTCTTTTCTCAAAAGCAGAGTGTGTTTCTTGTAAGGCGAGCTAGCGTTTTTTTCCCAGTCCTATATGGAGTTGAATCACATGCAGTTTGTGGTCCTACGAGCAAGAGTTGTTTTCTGGTAAGAAGAGTCACTATTGTGCTCCCATTGTTATACATAGGGCAAATATCACTGGCATTGGTTCCCAGCATGTACAGTGTATTGGACTGAAGAGGATCTACTGTTCTTGTCAGGTTCCTAAGCAGAATGAATTAGATATGGCCGTGTGTGTAGGAAGCACAGTTCTTTTGTTCTGAGCAAGCTCAGTGTTCAGACCCCATAGGAAACACAGTAGAGTAGAAGAGTGCTCTTTTCTCAAAAGCAGAGTGTGTTTCTTGGAAGGCGAGCTAGCATTTGTTTCCCAGTCCTAAATGGAGTTGAATCACATGCAGTTTCTGGTCCTACGAGCAAGAGTTGTTTTCTGGTAAGAAGAGTCACTGTTGTGCTCCCATTGTTATACATAGGGCAAATAGCACTGGCATTGGTTCCCAGCATGTACAGTGTATTGGACTGAAGAGGATCTACTGTTCTTGTCAGGTTCCTAAGCAGAATGAATTAGATATGGCCGTGTGTGTAGGAAGCACAGTTCTTTTGTTCTGAGCAAGCTCAGTGTTCAGACCACATAGGAAACACAGTAGAGTAGAAGAGTGCTCTTTTCTCAAAAGCAGAGTGTGTTTCTTGGAAGGCGAGCTAGCATTTGTTTCCCAGTCCTAAATGGAGTTGAGTCACGTGCAGTTTGTGGTCCTACGAGCAAGAGTTGTTTTCTGGTAAGAAGAGTCACTATTGCGCTCCCATTGCCATACACAGTACAAATAGCACTCGCGTCTGTTCCCAGCATGTACACTGTATTGGACTGAAGAGGAGCTACTGTTCCTGTCAGTTTCCTAAGCAGAGTTGAATTAGATATGGCCAATGTGTGTAGGAAGCACAGTATTTTTGTTCTGAGCAAGCTCACTGTTCGGACCCCATAGCAAACACAATAGAGTAGAAGTGTGCTCTTTTCTCAAAAGCAGAGTGTGCTTCTTGTAAGGCGAGCTAGCGTTTGTTTCGCAGTCCTAAATGGAGTTGAATCACATGCAGTTTCTGGTCCTATGAGCAAGAGTTGTTTTCTGGTAAGAAGAGTCACTATTGTGCTCTATTGTCATACATAGTGCAAATAGCATTCGCGTCTGTTCCCAGCAAGTACAGTGTATTGGACTGAAGAGATGCTACTGTTCTTGTCATTGTCCTAAGAGGAGTTGAACCAGATATGGCCCATGTGTGTAGGAAGCACAATTCTTTTGTTCTGAGAAAGCACACTGTGCGGACATCATAAAAAACACAATAGAGTAGAAGTGTGCTCTTTTCTCAAAAGCAGAGTGTGCTTCTTGTAAGGCGAGCTAGCGTTTGTTTCGCAGTCCTAAATGGAGTTGAATCACATGCAGTTTCTGGTCCTATGAGCAAGCCTTTTTTTCTGCTAAGGAAAGTCATTATTGCGCTTCCAATGCCATACATAGTGCAAATAGCACTCGCGTCTGTTCCCAGCAAGTACAGTGTATTGGACTGAAGAGGAGCTACTGTTCTTGTCAGTTTCCTAATCAGAGTTGAACTAGATATGGCCCGTGTGTGTAGGAAGCACAGTTCTTTTGTTGTGAGCAAGCTCACTGTTCGGACACCATTGGAAACACTGTGGAGTAGAAGAGTGCTCTTTTCCCAAAAGCAGAGTGTGTTTCTTGAAAGGCAAGCTAGTGTTTGTTTCCTAGTCAGAAATGGAATTGAATCCCGTGCATTTTCTGTTCCTATGAGCAAGAGTTTTTTTCTGGTAAGAAGAGTCACTATTGCGCTCCCATTGACATACACAGTGCAAATAGCACTGGCGTCTGTTCCCTGCATATACAGAGTATTGGACTGAAGAGGAGCTACTGTTCTTGTCAGTTTCCTAAGCAGAGTTGAACTACATATGGCCCCTGTGTGTAGGAAGCACAGTTCTTTTCTTCTGAGCAAGCTCACTGTTCTGGGCCTATAGGAAACACAGTAGAGTAGAAGAGTGCTCTTTTCTCAAAAGCAGAGTGTGTTTCTTGTAATGCGAGCTAGCGTTTCTTTCCCAGTCCTAAATGGAGTTGAATCACATGCACTTTCTGGTCCTATGAGCAAGAGTTGTTTTCTCGTAAGGAAAGTCACTATTGCGCTCCCATTGCCATACATAGTGCAAATACCACTCGCGTATGTTCCCAGCAAGTACTGTGTATTGGACTGAAGAGGAGCTACTGTTCTTGTCATTTTCCTAAGAGGAGTTGAACCAGATATGGCCCATGTGTGTAGGAAGCACAGTACTTTTGTTCTGAGAAAGCACACTGTGCTGACATCATAGGAATCACAGCAGAGTAGATGAGTGCTCTTTTCTCAATATTTGATTGTGTTTCTTGAAAGGCGAGCTAGTGTTTGTTTCCCAGTCAGAAATGGAGTTGAATTGCATGCATTTCCTGGTTCTACGAGCAAGAGATGTTTTCTGGTAAGAAGTGTCTCTATTGAGCTCCCATTGCCATACACAGTACAAATAGCACTTGCGTCTGTTCCCAGCAAGTACAGTGTATTGGACTGGAGAGGAGCTAGTGTTCTTGTCAGTTTCCTAAACAGAATTGAACTAGATATGGCCCGTGTGTGTAGGAAGCACAGTTCTTTTGTACTGAGCAAGCTCACTGTTTGGACACCATAGGAAACACAGAAGAGTAGAAGAGTGCTCTTTTCTCAAAAGCAGAGTGTGTTTCTTGTAAGGCGAGCTAGCGTATTTTTCCCAGTCCTAAATGGAGTTGAATCACATGCACTTTCTGGTCCTATGAGCAAGAGTTGTTTTCTGGTAAGAAGAGTCAATATTGAGCTCACATTGTCTTACACATGGCAAATAGCACTGGCGTCTGTTCCCAGCATGTACAGTGTATTGGACTGAAGAGAATCTACTGTTCTTGTCAGTTTCCTAAGCAGAATTGAACTAGATATGGCCGTGTGTGTAGGAAGCACAGTTCTTTTGTTCTGAGCAAGCTCACTGTTTGAACCCCATAGGAAACACAATAGAGTAGAAGAGTGCTCTTTTCTCAAAAGCAGATGTGTGTTTCTTGTAAGGCGAGCTAGCGTTTGTTTCCCAGTCCTAAATGGAGTTGAATCACATGCAGTTTCTGGTCCTACGACCAAGAGTTGTTTTTTGGTAAGGAAAGTCACTATTGTGCTCCCATTGCCATACACAGTGCAAATAGCACTCGCGTCTGTTCCCAGCAAGTACAGTGTATTGGACTGAAGAGGAGCTACTGTTCTTGTCAGTTTCCTAAGCAGAGTTGAACTAGATATGGCCCGTGTGTTCAGGAAGCACAGTTCTTTTGTTCTGAGCAAGCTCACTGTTCGGACACCATAGGAAACACTGTAGAGTAGAAGAGTGCTCTTTTCTCTAAAGCAGAGTGTGTTTCTTGAAAGGTGAGCTAGTGTTTGTTTCCCAGTCAGAAATGGAATTGAATCCCGTGCAGTTTCTGGTCCTACGAGCAAGAGTTTTTTTCTGGTAAGAAGAGTCACTATTGCGCTCCCATTGCCATACCCAGTGCAAATAGCACTGGAGTCTGTTCCCTGCATGTACAGAGTATTGGACTGAAGAGTAGCTACTGTTCTTGTCAGTTTCCTAAGCAGAGTTGAAGTAGATATGGCCCCTGTGTGTAGGAAGCACAGTTCTTTTGTACTGAGCAAGCTCACTGTTTGGACACCATAGGAAACACAGAAGAGTAGAAGAGTGCTCTTTTCTCAAAAGCAGAGTGTGTTTCTTGTAAGGCGAGCTAGCGTATTTTTCCCAGTCCTAAATGGAGTTGAATCACATGCAGTTTCTGGTCCTATGAGCAAGAGTTGTTTTCTGGTAAGAAGAGTCAATATTGAGCTCACATTGTCTTACACATGGCAAATAGCACTGGCGTCTGTTCCCAGCATGTACAGTGTATTGGACTGAAGAGAATCTACTGTTCTTGTCAGTTTCCTAAGCAGAATTGAACTAGATATGGCCGTGTGTGTAGGAAGCACAGTTCTTTTGTTCTGAGCAAGCTCACTGTTTGAACCCCATAGGAAACACAATAGAGTAGAAGAGTGCTCTTTTCTCAAAAGCAGATGTGTGTTTCTTGTAAGGCGAGCTAGCGTTTGTTTCCCAGTCCTAAATGGAGTTGAATCACATGCAGTTTCTGGTCCTACGACCAAGAGTTGTTTTTTGGTAAGGAAAGTCACTATTGTGCTCCCATTGCCATACACAGTGCAAATAGCACTCGCGTCTGTTCCCAGCAAGTACAGTGTATTGGACTGAAGAGGAGCTACTGTTCTTGTCAGTTTCCTAAGCAGAGTTGAACTAGATATGGCCCGTGTGTTCAGGAAGCACAGTTCTTTTGTTCTGAGCAAGCTCACTGTTCGGACACCATAGGAAACACTGTAGAGTAGAAGAGTGCTCTTTTCTCTAAAGCAGAGTGTGTTTCTTGGAAGGCGAGCTAGCATTTGTTTCCCAGTCCTAAATGGAGTTGAGTCACGTGCAGTTTGTGGTCCTACGAGCAAGAGTTGTTTTCTGGTAAGAAGAGTCACTATTGCGCTCCCATTGCCATACACAGTACAAATAGCACTCGCGTCTGTTCCCAGCATGTACACTGTATTGGACTGAAGAGGAGCTACTGTTCCTGTCAGTTTCCTAAGCAGAGTTGAATTAGATATGGCCAATGTGTGTAGGAAGCACAGTATTTTTGTTCTGAGCAAGCTCACTGTTCGGACCCCATAGCAAACACAATAGAGTAGAAGTGTGCTCTTTTCTCAAAAGCAGAGTGTGCTTCTTGTAAGGCGAGCTAGCGTTTGTTTCGCAGTCCTAAATGGAGTTGAATCACATGCAGTTTCTGGTCCTATGAGCAAGAGTTGTTTTCTGGTAAGAAGAGTCACTATTGTGCTCTATTGTCATACATAGTGCAAATAGCATTCGCGTCTGTTCCCAGCAAGTACAGTGTATTGGACTGAAGAGATGCTACTGTTCTTGTCATTGTCCTAAGAGGAGTTGAACCAGATATGGCCCATGTGTGTAGGAAGCACAATTCTTTTGTTCTGAGAAAGCACACTGTGCGGACATCATAAAAAACACAATAGAGTAGAAGTGTGCTCTTTTCTCAAAAGCAGAGTGTGCTTCTTGTAAGGCGAGCTAGCGTTTGTTTCGCAGTCCTAAATGGAGTTGAATCACATGCAGTTTCTGGTCCTATGAGCAAGCCTTTTTTTCTGCTAAGGAAAGTCATTATTGCGCTTCCAATGCCATACATAGTGCAAATAGCACTCGCGTCTGTTCCCAGCAAGTACAGTGTATTGGACTGAAGAGGAGCTACTGTTCTTGTCAGTTTCCTAATCAGAGTTGAACTAGATATGGCCCGTGTGTGTAGGAAGCACAGTTCTTTTGTTGTGAGCAAGCTCACTGTTCGGACACCATTGGAAACACTGTGGAGTAGAAGAGTGCTCTTTTCCCAAAAGCAGAGTGTGTTTCTTGAAAGGCAAGCTAGTGTTTGTTTCCTAGTCAGAAATGGAATTGAATCCCGTGCATTTTCTGTTCCTATGAGCAAGAGTTTTTTTCTGGTAAGAAGAGTCACTATTGCGCTCCCATTGACATACACAGTGCAAATAGCACTGGCGTCTGTTCCCTGCATATACAGAGTATTGGACTGAAGAGGAGCTACTGTTCTTGTCAGTTTCCTAAGCAGAGTTGAACTACATATGGCCCCTGTGTGTAGGAAGCACAGTTCTTTTCTTCTGAGCAAGCTCACTGTTCTGGGCCTATAGGAAACACAGTAGAGTAGAAGAGTGCTCTTTTCTCAAAAGCAGAGTGTGTTTCTTGTAATGCGAGCTAGCGTTTCTTTCCCAGTCCTAAATGGAGTTGAATCACATGCACTTTCTGGTCCTATGAGCAAGAGTTGTTTTCTCGTAAGGAAAGTCACTATTGCGCTCCCATTGCCATACATAGTGCAAATACCACTCGCGTATGTTCCCAGCAAGTACTGTGTATTGGACTGAAGAGGAGCTACTGTTCTTGTCATTTTCCTAAGAGGAGTTGAACCAGATATGGCCCATGTGTGTAGGAAGCACAGTACTTTTGTTCTGAGAAAGCACACTGTGCTGACATCATAGGAATCACAGCAGAGTAGATGAGTGCTCTTTTCTCAATATTTGATTGTGTTTCTTGAAAGGCGAGCTAGTGTTTGTTTCCCAGTCAGAAATGGAGTTGAATTGCATGCATTTCCTGGTTCTACGAGCAAGAGATGTTTTCTGGTAAGAAGTGTCTCTATTGAGCTCCCATTGCCATACACAGTACAAATAGCACTTGCGTCTGTTCCCAGCAAGTACAGTGTATTGGACTGAAGAGGAGCTAGTGTTCTTGTCAGTTTCCTAAACAGAATTGAACTAGATATGGCCCGTGTGTGTAGGAAGCACAGTTCTTTTGTACTGAGCAAGCTCACTGTTTGGACACCATAGGAAACACAGAAGAGTAGAAGAGTGCTCTTTTCTCAAAAGCAGAGTGTGTTTCTTGTAAGGCGAGCTAGCGTATTTTTCCCAGTCCTAAATGGAGTTGAATCACATGCAGTTTCTGGTCCTATGAGCAAGAGTTGTTTTCTGGTAAGAAGAGTCAATATTGAGCTCACATTGTCTTACACATGGCAAATAGCACTGGCGTCTGTTCCCAGCATGTACAGTGTATTGGACTGAAGAGAATCTACTGTTCTTGTCAGTTTCCTAAGCAGAATTGAACTAGATATGGCCGTGTGTGTAGGAAGCACAGTTCTTTTGTTCTGAGCAAGCTCACTGTTTGAACCCCATAGGAAACACAATAGAGTAGAAGAGTGCTCTTTTCTCAAAAGCAGATGTGTGTTTCTTGTAAGGCGAGCTAGCGTTTGTTTCCCAGTCCTAAATGGAGTTGAATCACATGCAGTTTCTGGTCCTACGACCAAGAGTTGTTTTTTGGTAAGGAAAGTCACTATTGTGCTCCCATTGCCAT
This sequence comes from Peromyscus eremicus, assembly GCF_949786415.1. NCBI lineage: Eukaryota > Metazoa > Chordata > Mammalia > Rodentia > Cricetidae > Peromyscus > Peromyscus eremicus. The sequence continues at coordinate 20,514 of NW_026735059.1, forward strand.
ACACAGTGCAAATAGCACTCGCGTCTGTTCCCAGCAAGTACAGTGTATTGGACTGAAGAGGAGCTACTGTTCTTGTCAGTTTCCTAAGCAGAGTTGAACTAGATATGGCCCGTGTGTTCAGGAAGCACAGTTCTTTTGTTCTGAGCAAGCTCACTGTTCGGACACCATAGGAAACACTGTAGAGTAGAAGAGTGCTCTTTTCTCTAAAGCAGAGTGTGTTTCTTGAAAGGTGAGCTAGTGTTTGTTTCCCAGTCAGAAATGGAATTGAATCCCGTGCAGTTTCTGGTCCTACGAGCAAGAGTTTTTTTCTGGTAAGAAGAGTCACTATTGCGCTCCCATTGCCATACCCAGTGCAAATAGCACTGGAGTCTGTTCCCTGCATGTACAGAGTATTGGACTGAAGAGTAGCTACTGTTCTTGTCAGTTTCCTAAGCAGAGTTGAAGTAGATATGGCCCCTGTGTGTAGGAAGCACAGTTCTTTTGTACTGAGCAAGCTCACTGTTTGGACACCATAGGAAACACAGAAGAGTAGAAGAGTGCTCTTTTCTCAAAAGCAGAGTGTGTTTCTTGTAAGGCGAGCTAGCGTATTTTTCCCAGTCCTAAATGGAGTTGAATCACATGCAGTTTCTGGTCCTATGAGCAAGAGTTGTTTTCTGGTAAGAAGAGTCAATATTGAGCTCACATTGTCTTACACATGGCAAATAGCACTGGCGTCTGTTCCCAGCATGTACAGTGTATTGGACTGAAGAGAATCTACTGTTCTTGTCAGTTTCCTAAGCAGAATTGAACTAGATATGGCCGTGTGTGTAGGAAGCACAGTTCTTTTGTTCTGAGCAAGCTCACTGTTTGAACCCCATAGGAAACACAATAGAGTAGAAGAGTGCTCTTTTCTCAAAAGCAGATGTGTGTTTCTTGTAAGGCGAGCTAGCGTTTGTTTCCCAGTCCTAAATGGAGTTGAATCACATGCAGTTTCTGGTCCTACGACCAAGAGTTGTTTTTTGGTAAGGAAAGTCACTATTGTGCTCCCATTGCCATACACAGTGCAAATAGCACTCGCGTCTGTTCCCAGCAAGTACAGTGTATTGGACTGAAGAGGAGCTACTGTTCTTGTCAGTTTCCTAAGCAGAGTTGAACTAGATATGGCCCGTGTGTTCAGGAAGCACAGTTCTTTTGTTCTGAGCAAGCTCACTGTTCGGACACCATAGGAAACACTGTAGAGTAGAAGAGTGCTCTTTTCTCTAAAGCAGAGTGTGTTTCTTGAAAGGTGAGCTAGTGTTTGTTTCCCAGTCAGAAATGGAATTGAATCCCGTGCAGTTTCTGGTCCTACGAGCAAGAGTTTTTTTCTGGTAAGAAGAGTCACTATTGCGCTCCCATTGCCATACCCAGTGCAAATAGCACTGGAGTCTGTTCCCTGCATGTACAGAGTATTGGACTGAAGAGTAGCTACTGTTCTTGTCAGTTTCCTAAGCAGAGTTGAAGTAGATATGGCCCCTGTGTGTAGGAAGCACAGTTCTTTTGTTCTGAGCAAGCTCACTGTTTGGACACCATAGGAAACACAGTAGTGTAGAAGAGTGCTCTTTTCTCAAAAGCAGAGTGTGTTTCTTGTAAGGCGAGCTAGCGTTTTTTTCCCAGTCCTATATGGAGTTGAATCACATGCAGTTTGTGGTCCTACGAGCAAGAGTTGTTTTCTGGTAAGAAGAGTCACTATTGTGCTCCCATTGTTATACATAGGGCAAATATCACTGGCATTGGTTCCCAGCATGTACAGTGTATTGGACTGAAGAGGATCTACTGTTCTTGTCAGGTTCCGGAGCAGAATGAATTAGATATGGCCGTGTGTGTAGGAAGCACAGTTATTTTGTTCTGAGCAAGCTCAGTGTTCAGACCCCATAGGAAACACAGTAGAGTAGAAGAGTGCTCTTTTCTCAAAAGCAGAGTGTGTTTCTTGGAAGGCGAGCTAGCATTTGTTTCCCAGTCCTAAATGGAGTTGAGTCACATGCAGTTTGTGGTCCTACGAGCAAGAGTTGTTTTCTGGTAAGAAGAGTCACTATTGCGCTCCCATTGCCATACACAGTACAAATAGCACTCGCGTCTGTTCCCAGCATGTACACTGTATTGGACTGAAGAGGAGCTACTGTTCCTGTCAGTTTCCTAAGCAGAGTTGAATTAGATATGGCCAATGTGTGTAGGAAGCACAGTATTTTTGTTCTGAGCAAGCTCACTGTTCGGACCCCATAGCAAACACAATAGAGTAGAAGTGTGCTCTTTTCTCAAAAGCAGAGTGTGCTTCTTGTAAGACGAGCTAGCGTTTGTTTCACAGTCCTAAATGGAGTTGAATCACATGCAGTTTCTGGTCCTATGAGCAAGAGTTGTTTTCTGGTAAGAAGAGTCACTATTGCGCTCCCATTGTCATACATAGTGCAAATAGCATTCGCGTCTGTTCCCAGCAAGTACAGTGTATTGGACTGAAGAGATGCTACTGTTCTTGTCATTGTCCTAAGAGGAGTTGAACCAGATATGGCCCATGTGTGTAGGAAGCACAATTCTTTTGTTCTGAGAAAGCACACTGTGCGGACATCATAGGAAACACAGTAGAGTAGATGAGTGCTCTTTTCTCAAAAGCAGAGTGTGTTTCTTGTAAGGCGAGCTAGCGTTTTTTTCCCAGTCCTAAATGGAGTTGAGTCACATGCAGTTATTGTTCCTGTGAGCAAGAGTAGTTTTCTGGTAAGAAGAGTCACTTTTGGGCTCCCATTGCCACACAGTACAAATAGCATTCACGTCTGTTCCCAGAATGTACAGTGTATTGGACTGAAAAGGATGTATTGTTCTTGTCAGTTTCCTAAGCAGAATTGAACTAGATATGGCCCCTGTGTTTGGAAGCACAGTTCTTTTGTTCTGAGCAAGCTCTCTGTTCTGTCCCTATAGGAAACACAGTAGAGTAGAAGTGTGCTCTTTTCTCAAAAGCAGAGTGTGTTTCTTGTAAGGCGAGCTAGCATTTGTTTTCCAGTCCTAAATGGAGTTGAATCACCTGCAGTTTTTGGTCCTACCAGCAAGAGTTGTTTTCTGGTAAGAAGAGTCACTATTGTGCTCCCTTTGCCATACATAGTGCAAATAGCACTCGCGTCTGTTTCCAGCAACTACACTGTATTGGACTGAAGAGGAGTTACTGTTCTTGTCAGTTTCCTAAGCAGAGTTGAACTAGATATGGCCCGTGTGTGTAGGAAGCACAGTTCTTTTGTTCTGAGCAAGCTCACTGTTCGGACACCATAGGAAACACAGTAGAGTAGAAGAGTGCTCTTTTCTCAAAAGCAGAGTGTGTTTCTTGTAAGGCGAGCTAGCGTTTGTTTCGCAGTCCTAAATGGAGTTGAATCACATGCAGTTTCTGGTCCTACGAGCAAGAGTTGTTTTCTGGTAAGGAAAGTCATTATTGCGCGCCCATTGCCATACATTGTGCAAATAGCACTCGCGTCTGTTCCCAGCAAGTACAGTGTATTGGACTGAAGAGGAGCTACTATTCTTGTCAGTTTCCTAAGCAGAGTTGAACTAGATATGGCCTCTGTGTGTAGGAAGCACAGTTCTTTTGTTCTGAGCAAGTTCACTGTTCTGGCCCTATAAGAAACACAGTAGAGTAGAAGAGTGCTCTTTTCTCCAAAGCAGAGTGTGTTTCTTGTAAGGCGAGCTAGTGTTTGTTTCCCAGTCCTAAATGGAGTTGAGTCACATGCAGTTTCTGGTCCTACGAGCAAGAGTTGTTTTCTCGTAAGAAGAGTCACTATTGTGCTCCCATTGTCATATACAGGGCAAATAGTACTGCTGTCTGTTCAAAGCATGTGTAGTGTATTTGACTGAAGAGGGTATACTGTTCTTGTCAGTTTTTTAAGCTGAATTGAACTAGATATGGCTTTGTGTGTAGGAAGCACACTTCTTTTGTTCTGTGCAAGCTCTCTGTTCTGTCCCTATAGGAAACACAGTAGAGTAGAAGTGTGCTCTTTTCTCAAAAGCAGAGTGTGTTTCTTGTAAGGCGAGCTAGCGTTTGTTTTGCAGTCCTAAATGGAGTTGAATCACATGCAGTTTTTGGTCCTACCAGCAAGAGTTGTTTTCTGGTAAGAAGAGTCACTATTGCGCTCCCTTTGCCATACACAGTACAAATAGCATTCGCGTCTGTTCCCATCAAGTACAGTGTATTGGACTGAAGAGGAGCTACTGTTCTTTTCATTTTCCTAAGAGGAGTTGAACCAGATATGGCCCATGTGTGTAGGAAGCACAATTCTTTTGTTCTGAGAAAGCACACTGTGCGGACATCATAGGAAACACAGTAGAGTAGATGAGTGCTCTTTTCTCAAAAGCAGAGTGTGTTTCTTGTACGGCGAGCTAGCGTTTGTTTTCCAGTCCTAAATGGAGTTGAGTCACATGCAGTTTTTGTTCCTGCAAGCAAGAGTAGTTTTCTGGTAAGAAGAGTCACTATTGGGCTCCCATTGCCACACAATACAAAAAGCATTCACGTCTGTTCCCAGAATGTACAGTGTATTGGACTGAAAAGGATGTATTGTTCTTGTCAGTTTCCTAAGCAGAATTGAACTAGATATGGCCCCTGTGTGTAGGAAGCACAGTTCTTTTGTTCTGAGCAAGCTCTCTGTTCTGTCCCTATAGGAAACACAGTAGAGTAGAAGTGTGCTCTTTTCTCAAAAGCAGAGTGTGTTTCTTGTAAGGCGAGCTAGCGTTTGTTTTCCAGTCCTAAATGGAGTTGAATCACATGCAGTTTTTGGTCCTACCAGCAAGAGTTGTTTTCTGGTAAGAAGAGTCACTATTGTGCTCCCTTTGCCATAGACAGTGCAAATAGCTCTCGCGTCTGTTTCCAGCAACTACACTGTATTGGACTGAAGAGGAGCTACTGTTCTTGTCAGTTTCCTAAGCAGAGTTAAACTAGATATGGCCCATGTGTGTAGGAAGCACAGTTCTTTTGTTCTGAGCAAGCTCACTGTTTGAACCCCATAGGAAACACAATAGAGTAGAAGAGTGCTCTTTTCTCAAAAGCAGAGTGTGTTTCTTGTAAGGCGAGCTAGCGTTTGTTTCGCAGTCCTAAATGGAGTTGAATCACATGCAGTTTCTGGTCCTATGAGCAAGCCTTTTTTTCTGCTAAGGAAAGTCATTATTGCGCTCCCATTGCCATACATAGTGCAAATAGCACTCGCGTCTGTTCCCAGCAAGTACAGTGTATTGGACTGAAGAGGAGCTACTGTTCTTGTCAGTTTCCTAATCAGAGTTGAACTAGATATGGCCCGTGTGTATAGGAAGCACAGTTCTTTTGTTGTGAGCAAGCTCACTGTTCGGACACCATAGGAAACACTGTAGAGTAGAAGAGTGCTCTTTTCCCAAAAGAAGAGTGTGTTTCTTGAAAGGCAAGCTAGTGTTTGTTTCCTAGTCAGAAATGGAATTGAATCCCGTGCAGTTTCTGGTCCTATGAGCAAGAGTTTTTTTCTGGTAAGAAGAGTCACTATTGCGCTCCCATTGCCATACACAGTGCAAATAGCACTGGCGTCTGTTCCCTGCATATACAGAGTATTGGACTGAAGAGGAGCTACTGTTCTTGTCAGTTTCCTAAGCAGAGTTGAACTACATATGGCCCCTGTGTGTAGGAAGCACAGTTCTTTTGTTCTGAGCAAGTTCACTGTTCTGGGCCTATAGGAAACACAGTAGAGTAGAAGAGTGCTCTTTTCTCAAAAGCAGAGTGTGTTTCTTGTAATGCGAGCTAGCGTTTCTTTCCCAGTCCTAAATGGAGTTGAATCACATGCACTTTCTGGTCCTATGAGCAAGAGTTGTTTTCTCATAAGGAAAGTCACTATTGCGCTCCCATTGCCATACATAGTGCAAATACCACTCGCGTATGTTCCCAGCAAGTACAGTGTATTGGACTGAAGAGGAGCTACTGTTCTTGTCATTTTCCTAAGAGGAGTTGAACCAGATATGGCCCATGTGTGTAGGAAGCACAGTACTTTTGTTCTGAGAAAGCACACTGTGCTGACATCATAGGAATCACAGTAGAGTAGATGAGTGCTCTTTTCTCAATATTTGATTGTGTTTCTTGAAAGGCGAGCTAGTGTTTGTTTCCCAGTCAGAAATGGAGTTGAATTGCATGCAGTTTCTGGTCCTACGAGCAAGAATGTTTTCTGGTAAGAAGTGTCTCTATTGAGCTCCCATTGCCATACACAGTACAAATAGCACTTGCGTCTGTTCCCAGCAAGTACAGTGTATTGGACTGAAGAGGAGCTAGTGTTCTTGTCAGTTTCCTAAACAGAATTGAACTAGATATGGCCCGTGTGTGTAGGAAGCACAGTTCTTTTGTACTGAGCAAGCTCACTGTTTGGACACCATAGGAAACACAGAAGAGTAGAAGAGTGCTCTTTTCTCTAAAGCAGAGTGTGTTTCTTGAAAGGTGAGCTAGTGTTTGTTTCCCAGTCAGAAATGGAATTGAATCCCGTGCAGTTTCTGGTCCTACGAGCAAGAGTTTTTTTCTGGTAAGAAGAGTCACTATTGCGCTCCCATTGCCATACCCAGTGCAAATAGCACTGGAGTCTGTTCCCTGCATGTACAGAGTATTGGACTGAAGAGTAGCTACTGTTCTTGTCAGTTTCCTAAGCAGAGTTGAAGTAGATATGGCCCCTTGTGTGTAGGAAGCACAGTTCTTTTGTTCTGAGCAAGCTCACTGTTTGGACACCATAGGAAACACAGTAGTGTAGAAGAGTGCTCTTTTCTCAAAAGCAGAATGTGTTTCTTGTAAGGCGAGCTAGCGTTTTTTTCCCAGTCCTACATGGAGTTGAATCACATGCAGTTTCTGGTCCTACGAGCAAGAGTTGTTTTCTGGTAAGAAGAGTCACTATTGTGCTCCCATTGTTATACATAGGGCAAATAGCACTGGCATTGGTTCCCAACATGTACAGTGTATTGGACTGAAGAGGATCTACTGTTCTTGTCAGGTTCCTAAGCAGAATGAATTAGATATGGCCGTGTGTGTAGGAAGCACAGTTCTTTTGTTCTGAGCAAGCTCAGTGTTCAGACCCCATAGGAAACACAGTAGAGTAGAAGAGTGCTCTTTTCTCAAAAGCAGAGTGTGTTTCTTGGAAGGCGAGCTAGCATTTGTTTCCCAGTCCTAAATGGAGTTGAGTCACATGCAGTTTGTGGTCCTACGAGCAAGAGTTGTTTTCTGGTAAGAAGAGTCACTATTGCGCTCCCATTGTCATATACAGGGCAAATAGTACTGCTGTCTGTTCAAAGCATGTGTAGTGTATTTGACTGAAGAGGGTATACTGTTCTTGTCAGTTTTTTAAGCTGAATTGAACTAGATATGGCCGTGTGTGTAGGAAGCACACTTCTTTTGTTCTGTGCAAGCTCTCTGTTCTGTCACTATAGGAAACACAGTAGAGTAGAAGTGTGCTCTTTTCTCAAAAGCAGAGTGTGTTTCTTGTAAGGCGAGCTAGCGTTTGTTTTCCAGTCCTAAATGGAGTTGAATCACATGCAGTTTTTGGTCCTACCAGCAAGAGTTGTTTTCTGGTAAGAAGAGTCACTATTGCGCTCCCTTTGCCATACACAGTGCAAATAGCATTCGCGTTTGTTCCCATCAAGTACAGTGTATTGGACTGAAGAGGAGCTACTGTTCTTGTCATTTTCCTAAGAGGAGTTGAACCAGATATGGCCCATGTGTGTAGGAAGCACAATTCTTTTGTTCTGAGAAAGCACTCTGTGCGGACATCATAGGAAAAACAGTAGAGTAGATGAGTGCTCTTTTCTCAAAAGCAGAGTGTGTTTCTTGTACGGCGAGCTAGCGTTTGTTTTCCAGTCCTAAATGGAGTTGAGTCACATGCAGTTTTTGTTCCTGCAAGCAAGAGTAGTTTTCTGGTAAGAAGAGTCACTATTGGGCTCCCATTGCCACACAGTACAAAAAGCATTCACGTCTGTTCCCAGAATGTACAGTGTATTGGACTGAACAGGATGTATTGTTCTTGTCAGTTTCCTAAGTAGAATTGAACTAGATATGGCCCCTGTGTGTAGGAAGCACAGTTCTTTTGTTCTGAGCAAGCTCTCTGTTCTGTCCCTATAGGAAACACAGTAGAGTAGAAGTGTGCTCTTTTCTCAAAAGCAGAGTGTGTTTCTTGTAAGGCGAGCTAGCGTTTGTTTTCCAGTCCTAAATGGAGTTGAATCACATGCAGTTTTTGGTCCTACCAGCAAGAGTTGTTTTCTGGTAAGAAGAGTCACTATTGTGCTCCCTTTGCCATACACAGTGCAAATAGCACTCGCGTCTGTTTCCAGCAACTACACTGTATTGGACTGAAGAGTAGCTACTGTTCTTGTCAGTTTCCTAAGCAGAGTTGAACTAGATATGGCCCGTGTGTGTAGGAAGCACAGTTCTTTTGTTCTGAGCAAGCTCACTGTTTGAACCCCATAGGAAACACAATAGAGTAGAAGAGTGCTCTTTTCTCAAAAGCAGAGTGTGTTTCTTGTAAGGCGAGCTAGCGTTTGTTTCCCAGTCCTAAATGGAGTTGATTCACATGCAGTTTCTGGTCCTACGAGCAAGAGTTGTTTTCTGGTAAGGAAAGTCATTGTTGTGCGCCCATTGCCATACATAGTGCAAATAGCACTCGCGTCTGTTCCCAGCAAGTACAGTGTATTGGACTGAAGAGGAGCTACTGTTCTTGTCAGTTTCCTAAGCAGAGTTGAACTAGATATGGCCTCTGTGTGTAGGAAGCACAGTTCTTTTGTTCTGAGCAAGTTCACTGTTCTGGCCCTATAGGAAACACAGTAGAGTAGAAGAGTGCCCTTTTCTCAAAAGCAGAGTGTGTTTCTTGTAAGGCGAGCTAGCGTTTCTTTCCCAGTCCTAAATGGAGTTGAGTCACATGCAGTTTCTGGTCCTACGAGCAAGAGTTGTTTTCTGGTAAGAAGAGTCACTATTGCGCTCCCATTGTCATACACAGGGCAAATAGTACTGCTGTCTGTTCAAAGCATGTGCAGTGTATTTGACTGAAGAGGGTATACTGTTCTTGTCAGTTTTTTAAGCTGAATTGAACTAGATATGGCCGTGTGTGTAGGAGGCACACTTCTTTGGTTCTGTGCAAGCTCACTGTTCTGGCCCTATAGGAAACAGAGTAGAGTAGAAGAGTGCTCTTTTCTCAAAAGTGAGTGTGTTTCTTGTAAGGCGAGCTAGCGTTTCTTTCCCAGTCCTAAATGGAGTTGAATCCCATGCAGTTTCTGGTCCTATGAGCAAGAGTTGTTTTCTGGTAAGAAGAGTCACTATTGCGCTCCCATCGTCATACACAGGGCAAATAGCACTGACGTCGGTTCCCAGCATGTACAGTGTATTGGACTGAAGACAATCTACTGTTCTTATCAGGTCCCTAAAAAGAATTGAACTAGATATGACCGTGTGTGTAGGAAGCACAGTTCTTTTGTTCTGAGCAAGCTAACTGTTCGGACCCCTTAGGAAACAAAATAGAGTAGAAGAGTGCTCTTTTCTCAAAAGCAGAGTGTGTTTCTTGTAAGGCGAGCTAGCGTTTGTTTCCCAGTCTTAAATGGAGTTGAGTCACATGCAGTTTTTGTTCCTGCGAGCAAGAGTAGTTTTCTGGTAAGAAGAGTCACTATTGGGCTCCCATTGCCACACAGTACAAATAGCATTCACGTCTGTTCCCAGAATGTACAGTGTATTGGACTGAAAAGGATGTATTGTTCTTGTCAGTTTCCTAAGCAGAATTGAACTAGATATGGCCGTGTATGTAGGAAGCAGAGTTCTTTTGTTGTGAGCAAGCTCTCTGTTCTGTCCCTATAGGAAACACAGTAGAGTAGAAGTGTGCTCTTTTCTCAAAAGCAGAGTGTGTTTCTTGTAAGGCGAGCTAACGTTTGTTTTCCAGTCCTAAATGGAGTTGAGTCACATGCAGTTTCTGGTCCTACCAGCAAGAGTTGTTTTCTGGTAAGGAAAGTCATTATTGTGCTCCCATTGCCATTCATAGTGCAAATAGCACTCGTGTCTGTTCCCAGCAAGTACAGTGTATTGGACTGAAGAGGAGCTACTGTTCTTGTCATTTTCCTAAGAGGAGTTGAACTAGATATGGCCCGTGTGTGTAGGAAGCACAGTTCTTTTTTTCTCAGAAATCACACTATGCGGACACCATAGGAAACACAGTATAGTAGATGAGTGCTCTTTTCTCAGAATTAGATTGTGTTTCTTGAAAGGCAAGCTAGTATTTGCTTCCCAGTTATAAATGGAGTTGAATCCCATGCAGTTTCTGGTCCTAAGAGCAAGAGTTTTTTCTGGTAAGAAGAGTCACTATTGTGCTCCCATTGCCATACACAGTGCAAGTAGCACTGGCGTCTGTTCCCAGCAAGTACAGTGTATTGGACTGAAGAGCAGCTACTGTTCTTGTCAGCTTTCTAAGCAGAGTTGAACTAGATATGGCCCGTGTGTGTAGGAAGCACAGTTCTTTTGTTCTGAGCAAGCTCACTGTTCGGACACCATAGGAAACACAGTAGAGTAGAAGAGTGCTCTTTTCTGAAAAGCAGAGTGTGTTTCTTGTAAGGTGAGCTAGCGTTTGTTTCCCAGTTCTAAATGGAGTTGAATCACATGCAGTTTCTGGTCCTACGAGCAAGAGTTGTGTTCTGGTAAGCAAAGTCATTATTGAGCTCCCATTGCCATACATAGTGCAAATAGCACTCGCGTCTGTTCCCAGCAAGTACAGTGTATTGGACTGAAGAGGAGCTACTGTTCTTGTCAGTTTCCTAAGCAGAGTTGAACTAGGTATGGCCCGTGTGTGTAGGAAGCACAGTTCATTTGTTATGAGCAAGCTCACTTTTCGGACACCATAGGAAACACAGTAGAGTAGAAGAGTGCTCTTTTCTCAAATGCAGATTGTGTTTCTTGAAAGGCAAGCTAGTGTTTGTTTACCAGTCAGAAATGGAATTGAATCCCATGCAGTTTCTGGTCCTACGAGCAAGAGTTTTTTTCTGGTAATAAGAGTCACTACTGCTCTCCCATTGATATACACAGTGCAAAAACACTGGCGTCTTTTCCCTGCATGTCCAGAGTATTGGACTGAAGAGGAGCTACTGTTCTTGTCAGTTTCCTAAGCAGAGTTGAACTAGATATGGCCCCTGTGTGCAGGAAGCACAGTTCTTTTGTTCTGAGCAAGTTCACTGTTCTGGCCCTATAGGAAACACAGTAGAGTAGAAGAGTGCTCTTTTCTCAAAAGCAGAGTGTGTTTCTTGTAAGGCGAGCTAGCCTTTCTTTCCCAGTCCTAAATGGAGTTGAGTCAGATGCAGTTTCTGGTCCTACGAACAAGAGTTGTTTTCTGGTACGAAGAGTCACTATTGCGCTCCCATTGTCATACACAGGCCTAATAGCACTGGTGTCTGTTCCCAGCATGTGCAGTATATTTGACTGAAGAGGGTATACTGTTCTTGTCAGTTTCCTAAGCTGAGTTGAACTAGATATGGCCCTGTGTGTAGGAAGCACACTTCTTTTGTTCTGTGCAAGCTCACTGTTTTGGCCATAGAGGAAACACAGTAGAGTAGAAGAGTGCTCTTTTCTCAAAAGCAGAGTGTATTTCTGGTAAGGCGAGCTAGCATTTATTTCCCAGTTCTAAATGGAGTTGAATCACATGCAGTTTTTGGTCCTATGAGCAAGAGTTGTTTTCTGGTAAGGAATGTCACTATTGTGCTCTCATTGCCATACACAGTGCAAATTGCACTCGCGTTTGTTCCCAGCATGTACAGTGTATTGGACTGAAGAAGAGCTACTTTTCTTCTCTATTTCCTAAGCAGAGTTGAACTAGATATGTCCCGTGTGTGTAGGAAGTACAGTTCTTTTGTTCTGAGCAAGCTCACTATTCTGGCCCTACAGGAAACACAGTAGTGTAGAAGAGTGCTCTTTTCTCAAAAGCAGAGTGTGTTTCTTGTAAGGCGAGCTAGCGTTTGTTTCCCAGTCCTAAATGGAGTTGAATCACATGCAGTTTCTGGTCCTACGAGCAAGAGTTGTTTTCTGGTAAGGAAAGCCATTATTGCGCTCCCATTGCCATTCATAGTGCAAATAGCACTCGCGTCTGTTCCCAGCAAGTACAGTGTATTGGACTGAAGAGGAGCTACTGTTCTTGTCATTTTCCTAAGAGGAGTTGAACTAGATATGGCCCGTGTGTGTAGGAAGCACAGTTCTTTTGTTCTCAGAAATCACACTATGTGCACACCATAGGAAACACAGTACAGTAGCAGAGTGCTCTTTTCTCAAATGCAGATTGTGTTTCTTGAAAGGCAAGCTAGTGTTTGTTTCCCAGTCAGAAATGGAATTGAATCCCATGCAGTTTCTGGTCCTACGAGCAAGAGTTTTTTTCTGGTAATAAGAGTCACTAATGATCTCCCATTGCCATACACAGTGCAAAAACACTGGCGTCTGTTCCCTGCATGTACAGAGTATTGGACTGAAAAGGAGCTACTGTTCTTGTCAGTTTCCTAAGCAGAGTTGAACTAGATATGGCCCCTGTGTGTAGGAAGCACAGTTCTTTTGTTCTGAGCATGTTCACTGTTCTGGCCCTATAGGAAACACAGTAGAGTAGAAGAGTGCTCTTTTCTCAAAAGCAGAGTGTGTTTCTTGTAAGGCGAGCTAGCCTTTCTTTCCCAGTCCTAAATGGAGTTGAGTCAGATGCAGTTTCTAGTCCTACGAACAAGAGTTGTTTTCTGGTACGAAGAGTCACTATTGTGCTCCCATTGTCATACACAGGCCTAATAGCACTGGTGTCTGTTCCCAGCATGTGCAGTATATTTGACTGAAGAGGTTATACTGTTCTTGTCAGTTTCCTAAGCTGAGTTGAACTAGATATGGCCCTGTGTGTAGGAAGCACACTTCTTTTGTTCTGTGCAAGCTCACTGTTTTGGCCATAGAGGAAACACAGTAGAGTAGAAGAGTGCTCTTTTCTCAAAAGCAGAGTGTATTTCTGGTAAGGCGAGCTAGCATTTATTTCCCAGTTCTAAATGGAGTTGAATCACATGCAGTTTTTGGTCCTATGAGCAAGAGTTGTTTTCTGGTAAGGAATGTCACTATTGTGCTCTCATTGCCATACACAGTGAAAATTGCACTCGCGTTTGTTCCCAGCATGTACAGTGTATTGGACTGAAGAAGAGCTACTTTTCTTCTCTATTTCCTAAGCAGAGTTGAACTAGATATGTCCCGTGTGTGTAGGAAGTACAGTTCTTTTGTTCTGAGCAAGCTCACTATTCTGGCCCTACAGGAAACACAGTAGTGTAGAAGAGTGCTCTTTTCTCAAAAGCAGAGTGTGTTTCTTGTAAGGCGAGCTAGCGTTTGTTTCCCAGTCCTAAATGGAGTTGAATCACATGCAGTTTCTGGTCCTACGAGCAAGAGTTGTTTTCTGGTAAGGAAAGCCATTATTGCGCTCCCATTGCCATTCATAGTGCAAATAGCACTCGCGTCTGTTCCCAGCAAGTACAGTGTATTGGACTGAAGAGGAGCTACTGTTCTTGTCATTTTCCTAAGAGGAGTTGAACTAGATATGGCCCGTGTGTGTAGGAAGGACAGTTCTTTTGTTCTCAGAAATCACACTATGTGCACACCATAGGAAACACAGTACAGTAGAAGAGTGCTCTTTTCTCAAATGCAGATTGTGTTTCTTGAAAAGCAAGCTAGTGTTTGTTTCCCAGTCAGAAATGGAATTGAATCCCATGCAGTTTCTGGTCCTACGAGCAAGAGTTTTTTTCTGGTAATAAGAGTCACTAATGCTCTCCCATTGCCATACACAGTGCAAAACACTGGCGTCTGTTCCCTGCATGTACAGAGTATTGGACTGAATAGGAGCTACTGTTCTTGTTCAATTTCCTAAGCAGAGTTGAACTAGATATGGCCCCTGTGTGTAGGAAGCACAGTTCTTTTGTTCTGAGCATGTTCACCCTTCTGGCCCTATAGGAAACACAGTAGAGTAGAAGAGTGCTCTTTTCTCAAAAGCAGAGTATGTTTCTTGTAAGGCGAGCTAGCCTTTCTTTCCCAGTCCTAAATGGAGTTGAGTCAGATGCAGTTTCTGGTCCTACGAACAAGAGTTGTTTTCTGGTACGAAGAGTCACTATTGCGCTCCCATTGTCATACACAGGCCTAATAGCACTGGTGTCTGTTCCCAGCATGTGCAGTATATTTGACTGAAGAGGGTATACTGTTCTTGTCAGTTTCCTAAGCTGAGTTGAACTAGATATGACCGTGTGTGTAGGAAGCACACTTCTTTTGTTCTGTGCAAGCTCACTATTCTGGCCCTATAGGAAACACAGTAGCGTAGAAGAGTGCTCTTTTCTCAAAAGCAGAGTGTGTTTCTTGTAAGGCAAGCTAGCGTTTGTTTCCCAGTCCTAAATGGAGTTGAATCACATGCAGTTTCTCGTCCTTCGAGCAAGATTTGTTTTCTGGTAAGAAGAGTCACTATTGTGCTCCCATTGTCATTCACAGGGCAAATAGCACTGGCATCTGTTCCCAGCAAGTACAGTGTATTGGACTGAAGAGGATCTACTGTTCTTGTCAGGTTCCTATGCAGAATTGAACTAGATATGGCCATGTGTGTAGAAAGCACAGTTCTTTTGTTCTGAGAAAGCTCACTCTTTGGACCCCATAGGAAACACAGTAGAGTAGAAGAGTGCTCTTTTCTCAAAAGCAGAGTGTGTTTATTGAAAGGCAAGCTAGTGTTTGTTTCCCAGTCAGAAATGGAATTGAATCCCGTGCAGTTTCTGGTCCTATGAGCAAGAGTTTTTTTCTTGTAAGAAGAGTCACTATTGCGCTCCCATTGCCATACACAGTGCAAATAGCACTGTCGTCTGTTCCCTGCATGTACAGAGTATTGGACTGAAGAGGAGCTACTGTTCTTGTCAGTTTCCTAAGCAGAGTTGAACTAGATATGGCCCCTGTGTGTAGGAAGCCCAGTTCTTTTGTTCTGAGCAAGTTCACTGTTCTGGCCCTATAGGAAACACAGTAGAGTAGAAGAGTGCTCTTTTCTCAAAAGCAGAGTGTGTTTCTTGTAAGGCGAGCTAGCGTTTCTTTCCCAGTCCTAAATGGAGTTGTGTCACATGCAGTTTCTGGTCCTACGAGCAAGAGATGTTTTCTGGTAAGAAGAGTCACTATTGCTCTCCCATTGTCATACACAGGGCAATAGCACTTGTGTCTGTTCCCAGCATGTGCAGTGTATTTGACTGAAGACGGTATACTGTTCTCATCAGTTTCCTAAGCAGAATTGAACTAGATATGGCCCGTGTGTGTAGGAAGCACAGTTCTTTTGTTCTGAGCAAGCTCACTGTTCTGGCCATAGAGGAAACCCAGTAGAGTAGAAGAGTGCTCTTTTTTCAAAAGCAGAGTGTATTTCTTGTAAGGCGAGCTAGCATTTATTTCCCAGTTCTAAATGGAGTTGAATCACATGCAGTTTTTGGTCCTATGAGCAAGAGTTGTTTTCTGGTAGGGAATGTCACTATTGTGCTCTCATTGCCATACACAGTGCAAATAGCACTCGCGTCTGTTCCCAGCATATACAGTGTATTGGACTGAAGAAGAGCTACTTTTCTTCTCAGTTTCCTAAGCAGAGTTGAACTAGATATGTCCCGTGTGTGTAGGAAGTACAGTTCTTTTGTTCTGAGTAAGCTCACTATTCTGGCCCTATAGGACACACAGTAGAGTAGAAGAGTGCTCTTTTCTCAAAAGCAGAGTGTGTTTCTTGTAAGGCGAGCTAGCGCTTGTTTCCCAGTCCTAAATGGAGTTGAATCACATGCAGTTTCTGGACCTACGAGCAAGAGTTGTTTTCTGGTAAGAAGAGTCAATAATGCGTTCCCATTGTCATACACAGGGCAAATAGCACTGGCGTCGGTTCCCAGCATGTACAGTGTATTGGACTGAAGAGAATCTACTGTTCTTGTCTGGTCCCTAAGCAGAGTTGAACTAGATATGGCCCTTGTGTGTAGGAAGCACAGTTCTTTTGTTCTGAGCAAGCTAACTGTTCGGACCCCATAGGAAACACAATAGAGTAGAAGAGTGCTCTTTTCTCAAAAGCAGAGTGTCTTTCTAGTAAGGCGAGCTAGCGTTTGTTTCCCAGTCCTAAATGGAGTTGAATCATATGCAGATTCAGGTCCTATGAGCAAGAGTTGTTTTCTGGTAAGGAAAGTCACTATTGTACTCCCATTGCCATACACAGTGCAAATAGCACTCGCGTCTGTTCCCAACAAGTACAGTGTATTGGACTGAAGAGGAGCTACTGTTCTTGTCATTTTCCTAAGAGGAGTTGAACCAGATATGGCCCATGTCTGTAGGAGGCACAGTTCTTTTGTTCTGAGAAAGCACACTGTGCAGACATCATAGGAAACACAGTAGAGTAGATGAGTGCTCTTTTCTCAAATTTGTTTGTGTTTCTTGAAAGGCGAGCTAGTGTTTGTTTCCCAGTACTAAATGGAGTTGAATCCCATGCAGTTTGTGGTCCTATGAGCAAGAGTTGTTTTCTGGTAAGAAGAGTAACTATTGCGCTCCCATTGTCATACACAGGGCAAATAGCACTGGCGTCTCTTCCCAGCATGTACAGTGTATTGGACTGAAGAAGATCTACTGTTCTTGTCAGTTTCCTAAGCAGAATTGAACTAGATATGGCCGTGTGTGTAGGAAGCACAGTTCTCTTGTTCTGATCAAGCTCACTGTTTTGGCCCTATAGAAAACACAGTAGAGTAGATGAGTGCTCTTTTCTCAAAATTAGATTGTGTTTCTTGAAAGGCGAGCTAGAATTTGCTTCCCAGTCAGAAATGGAGTTGAATCCCATGCAGTTTCTGCTCCTACGAACAAGAGTTTTTTTCTGGTAAGAAGAGTCACTATTGTGCTCCCATTGCCATAGACAGAGCAAATAGCACTCGCGTCTGTTCCCAGCAAGTACAGTGTATTGGACTGAAGAGCAGCTACTGTTCTTGTCAGTTTTCTAAGCAGAGTTGAACTAGATATGGCACGTGTGTGTAGGAAGCACAGTTCTTTTGTTTTGAGCAAGCTCACTGTTCAGACAACATAGGAAACACAGTAGAGTAGAAGAGTGCTCTTTTCTGAAAAGCAGAGTGTGTTTCTTGTAAGGCGAGCTAGCGTTTTTTTCCCAGTCATAAATGGAGTTGAATCCCATGCAGTTTCTGGTCCTACGAGCAAGAGTTGTTTTCTGGTAAGAAGAGTCATTACTGCGCTCCCATTGTCATGCACAGGGCAAATAGCAATGGCGTCGGTTCCCAACATGTACAGTGTATTGGACTGAAGAGGTTCTACTGTTCTTGTCAGTTTCCGAAGCAGAATTGAACTAGATATGGCCCGTGTGTGTAGGAAGCCCAGTTCTTTTGTTCTGAGCAAGCACACTGTTCTGGCCCTATAGGAAACACAGTGGAGTAGAAGAGTGCTCTTTTCTCAAAAGCAGAGTGTGTTTCTTGTAAGGCGAGCTAGCGTTTGTTTCCCAGTCCTAAATGGAGTTGAATCACATGCAGTTTCTGTTCCTACGAGCAAGAGTTGTTTTCTGGTAAGGAAAGTCATTATTGCGCGCCCATTGCCATACATAGTGCAATTAGCACTCGCGTCTGTTCCCAGC
Organism: Peromyscus eremicus; assembly: GCF_949786415.1. NCBI lineage: Eukaryota > Metazoa > Chordata > Mammalia > Rodentia > Cricetidae > Peromyscus > Peromyscus eremicus. Next base: position 38,114 of record NW_026735059.1, read on the forward strand.
AAGTACAGTGTATTGGACTGAAGAGGAGCTACTGTTCTTGTCATTTTCCTAAGCAGAGTTGAACTAGATATGGCCTCTGTGTGTAGGAAGCACAGTTCTTTTGTTCTGAGCAAGTTCACTGTTCTGGCCCTATAGGAAACACAGTAGAGTAGAAGAGTGCTCTTTTCTCAAAAGCAGAGTGTGTTTCTTGTAAGGCGAGCTAGCGTTTGTTTCCCAGTCCTAAATGGAGTTGAGTCACATTCAGTTTCTGGTCCTACGAGCAAGAGTTGTTTTCTGGTAAGAAGAGTCACTATTGCGCTCCCATTGTCATACACAGGGCAAATAGTACTGCTGTCTGTTCAAAGCATGTGCAGTGTATTTGACTGAAGAGGGTATACTGTTCTTGTCAGTTTTTTAAGCTGAATTGAACTAGATATGGCCTTGTGTGTAGGAAGCACACTTCTTTTGTTCTGTGCAAGCTATCTGTTCTGTCCCTATAGGAAACACAGTAGAGTAGAAGTGTGCTCTTTTCTCAAAAGCAGAGTGTGTTTCTTGTAAGGCGAGCTAGCGTTTGTTTTCTAGTCCTAAATGGAGTTGAATCACATGCAGTTTTTGGTCCTACCAGCAAGAGTTGTTTTCTGGTAAGAAGAGTCACTATTGTGCTCCCTTTGCCATACACAGTGCAAATAGCATTCGCATCTGTTCCCAGCAAGTACAGTGTATTGGACTGAAGAGGAGCTACTGTTCTTGTCATTTTCCTAAGAGGAGTGGAACCAGATATGGCCCATGTGTGTAGGAAGCACAATTCTTTTGTTCTGAGAAAGCACACTAGGCGGACATCTTAGGAAACACAGTAGAGTAGATGAGTGCTCTTTTCTCAAAAGCAGAGTGTGTTTCTTGTACGGCGAGCTAGCGTTTGTTTTCCAGTCCTAAATGGAGTTGAGTCACATGCAGTTTTTGTTCCTGCGAGCAAGAGTAGTTTTCTGGTAAGAAGAGTCACTATTGGGCTCCCATTGCCACACAGTACAAATAGCATTCACGTCTGTTCCCAGAATGTACAGTGTATTGGACTGAAAAGGATGTATTGTTCTTGTCAGTTTCCTAAGCAGAATTGAACTAGATATGGCCCCTGTGTGTAGGAAGCACAGTTCTTTTGTTCTGATCAAGCTCTCTGTTCTGTCCCTATAGGAAACACAGTAGAGTAGAAGTGTGCTCTTTTCTCAAAAGCAGAGTGTGTTTCTTGTAAGGCGAGCTAGCGTTTGTTTTCCAGTCCTAAATGGAGTTGAATCACATGCAGTTTTTGGTCCTACCAGCAAGAGTTGTTTTCTGGTAAGAAGAGTCACTATTGTGCTCCCTTTGCCATACACAGTGCAAATAGCACTCGCGTCTGTTTCCAGCAACTACACTGTATTGGACTGAAGAGGAGCTACTGTTCTTGTCAGTTTCCTAAGCAGAATTGAACTAGATATGGCCCGTGTGTGTAGGAAGCACAGTTCTTTTGTTCTGAGCAAGCTCACTGTTCGGACACCATAGGAAACACAGTAGAGTAGAAGAGTGCTCTTTTCTCAAAAGCAGAGTGTATTTCTTGTAAGGCGAGCTAGCGTTTGTTTCCCAGTCCTAAATGGAGTTGAATCACATGCAGTTTCTGGTCCTACGAGCAAGAGTTGTTTTCTGGTAAGGAAAGTCACTATTGTGCTCCCATTGCCATACACAGTGCAAAAACACTGGCGTCTGTTCCCTGCATGTACAGAGTATTGGACTGAATAGGAGCTACTGTTCTTGTCAGTTTCCTAAGCAGAGTTGAACTAGATATGGCCCCTGTGTGTAGGAAGCACAGTTCTTTGTTCTGAGCAAGTTCACTGTTCTGGCCCTATAGGAAACACAGTAGAGTAGAAGAGTGCTCTTTTCTCAAAAGCAGAGTGTGTTTCTTGTAAGGCGAGCTAGCCTTTCTTTCCCAGTCCTAAATGGAGTTGAGTCAGATGCAGTTTCTGGTCCTACGAACAAGAGTTGTTTTCTGGTACGAAGAGTCACTATTGCGCTCCCATTGTCATACACAGGCCTAATAGCACTGGTGTCTGTTCCCAGCATGTGCAGTATATTTGACTGAAGAGGGTATACTGTTCTTGTCAGTTTCCTAAGCTGAGTTGAACTAGATATGGCCGTGTGTGTAGGAAGCACACTTCTTTTGTTCTGTGCAAGCTCACTGTTCTGGCCATAGAGGAAACACAGTAGAGTATAAGAGTGCTCTTTTCTCAAAAGCAGAGTGTATTTCTGGTAAGGCGAGCTAGCATTTATTTCCCAGTTCTAAATGGAGTTGAATCACATGCAGTTTTTGGTCCTATGAGCAAGAGTTGTTTTCTGGTAAGGAATGTCACTATTGTGCTCTCATTGCCATACACAGTGCAAATTGCACTCGCGTCTGTTCCCAGCATGTACAGTGTATTGGACTGAAGAAGAGCTACTTTTCTTCTCTATTTCCTAAGCAGAGTTGAACTAGATATGTTCCGTGTGTGTAGGAAGTACAGTTCTTTTGTTCTGAGCAAGCTCACTCTTCTGGCCCTATAGGAAACATAGTAGCTTAGAAGAGTGCTCTTTTCTCAAAAGCAGAGTGTGTTTCTTGTAAGGCAAGCTAGCGTTTGTTTCCCAGTCCTAAATGGAGTTGAATCACATGCAGTTTCTCGTCCTTCGAGCAAGATTTGTTTTCTTGTAAGAAGAGTCACTATTGCGCTCCCATTGTCATTCACAGGGCAAATAGCACTGGCATCTGTTCCCAGCAAATACAGTGTATTGGACTGAAGAGGATCTACTGTTCTTGTCAGGTTCCTAAGCAGAGTTGAACTAGATATGGCCCGTGTGTGTAGGAAGCACAGTTCTTTTGTTCTGAGAATGCTCACTCTTTGGACACCATAGGAAACACAGTAGAGTAAAAGAGGGCTCTGTTCTCAAAAGCAGAGTGTGTTTCTTGTAAGGCGAGCTAGCGTTTGTTTCCCAGTCCTAAATGGAGTTGAATCACATGCAGTTTCTGGTCCTACGAGCAAGAGTTGTTTTCTGGTAAGGAAAGTCATTATTGCGTGCCCATTGCCATACATAGTGCAAATAGCACTCGCGTCTGTTCCCAGCAAGTACAGTGTATTGGACTGAAGAGGAGCTACTGTTCTTGTCAGTTTCCTAAGCAGAGTTGAACTAGATATGGCCTCTGTGTGTAGGAAGCACAGTTCTTTTGTTCTGAGCAAGTTCACTGTTCTGGCCCTATAGGAAACACAGTAGAGTAGAAGAGTGCTCTTTTCTCAAAAGCTGAGTGTGTTTCTTGTAAGGCGAGCTAGCGTTTGTTTCCCAGTCCTAAATGGAGTTGAGTCACATGCAGTTTCTGGTCCTACGAGCAAGAGTTGTTTTCTGGTAAGAAGAGTCACTATTGCGCTCCCATTGTCATACACAGGGCAAATAGTACTGCTGTCTGTTCAAAGAATGTGCAGTGTATTTGACTGAAGAGGGTATACTGTTCTTGTCAGTTTTTTAAGCTGAATTGAACTAGATATGGTCGTGTGTGTGGGAAGCACACTTCTTTTGTTCTGTGCAAGCTCTCTGTTCTGTCCCTATAGGAAACACAGTAGAGTAGAAGTGTGCTCTTTTCTCAAAAGCAGAGTGTGTTTCTTGTAAGGCGAGCTAGCGTTTGTTTTCCAGTCCTAAATGGAGTTGAATCACATGCAGTTTTTGATCCTACCAGCAAGAGTTGTTTTCTGGTAAGAAGAGTCACTATTGTGCTCCCTTTGCCATACACAGTGCAAATAGCACTCGCGTCTGTTTCCAGCAACTACAACTGTATTGGACTGCAGAGGAGCTACTGTTCTTGTCATTTTCCTAAGAGGAGTTGAACTAGATATGGCCCGTGTGTGTAGGAAGCACAGTTCTTTTGTTCTCAGAAATCACACTATGCGCACACCATAGGAAACACAGTACAGTAGAAGAGTGCTCTTTTCTCAAATGCAGATTGTGTTTCTTGAAAGGCAAGCTAGTGTTTGTTTCCCAGTCAGAAATGGAATTGAATCCCATGTAGTTTCTGGTCCTACGAGCAAGAGTTTTTTTCTGGTAATAAGAGTCACTAATGCTCTCCCATTGCCATACACAGTGCAAAAACACTGGCGTCTGTTCCCTGCATGTACAGAGTATTGGACTGAATAGGAGCTACTGTTCTTGTTCAATTTCCTAAGCAGAGTTGAACTAGATATGGCCCCTGTGTGTAGGAAGCACAGTTCTTTTGTTCTGAGCATGTTCACCCTTCTGGCCCTATAGGAAACACAGTAGAGTAGAAGAGTGCTCTTTTCTCAAAAGCAGAGTGTGTTTCTTGTAAGGCGAGCTAGCCTTTCTTTCCCAGTCCTAAATGGAGTTGAGTCAGATGCAGTTTCTGGTCCTACGAACAAGAGTTGTTTTCTGGTACGAAGAGTCACTATTGCGCTCCCATTGTCATACACAGGCCTAATAGCACTGGTGTCTGTTCCCAGCATGTGCAGTATATTTGACTGAAGAGGGTATACTGTTCTTGTCAGTTTCCTAAGCTGAGTTGAACTAGATATGACCGTGTGTGTAGGAAGCACACTTCTTTTGTTCTGTGCAAGCTCACTGTTCTGGCCATAGAGGAAACACAGTAGAGTAGAAGAGTGCTCTTTTCTCAAAAGCAGAGTGTATTTCTGGTAAGGCGAGCTAGAATTTATTTCCCAGTTCTAAATGGAGTTGAATCACATGCAGTTTTTGGTCCTATGAGCAAGAGTTGTTTTCTGGTAAGGAATGTCACTATTGTGCTTTCATTGCCATACACAGTGCAAATTGCACTCGCGTCTGTTCCCAGCATGTACAGTGTATTGGACAGAAGAAGAGCTACTTTTCTTCTCTATTTCCTAAGCAGAGTTGAACTAGATATGTTCCGTGTGTGTAGGAAGTACAGTTCTTTTGTTCTGAGCAAGCTCACTATTCTGGCCCTATAGGAAACACAGTAGCGTAGAAGAGTGCTCTTTTCTCAAAAGCAGAGTGTGTTTCTTGTAAGGCAAGCTAGCGTTTGTTTCCCAGTCCTAAATGGAGTTGAATCACATGCAGTTTCTCATCCTTCGAGCAAGATTTGTTTTCTGGTAAGAAGAGTCACTATTGCGCTCCCATTGTCATTCACAGGGCAAATAGCACTGGCATCTGTTCCCAGCAAGTACAGTGTATTGGACTGAAGAGGATCTACTGTTCTTGTCAGGTTCCTATGCAGAATTGAACTAGATATGGCCATGTGTGTAGAAAGCACAGTTCTTTTGTTCTGAGAAAGCTCACTCTTTGGACCCCATAGGAAACACAGTAGAGTAGAAGAGTGCTCTTTTCTCAAAAGCAGAGTGTGTTTATTGAAAGGCAAGCTAGTGTTTGTTTCCCAGTCAGAAATGGAATTGAATCCCGTGCAGTTTCTGGTCCTATGAGCAAGAGTTTTTTTCTTGTAAGAAGAGTCACTATTGCGCTCCCATTGCCATACACAGTGCAAATAGCACTGGCGTCTGTTCCCTGCATGTACAGAGTATTGGACTGAAGAGGAGCTACTGTTCTTGTCAGTTTCCTAAGCAGAGTTGAACTAGATATGGCCCCTGTGTGTAGGAAGCCCAGTTCTTTTGTTCTGAGCAAGTTCACTGTTCTGGCCCTATAGGAAACACAGTAGAGTAGAAGAGTGCTCTTTTCTCAAAAGCAGAGTGTGTTTCTTGTAAGGCGAGCTAGCATTTCTTTCCCAGTCCTAAATGGAGTTGTGTCACATGCAGTTTCTGGTCCTACGAGCAAGAGATGTTTTCTGGTAAGAAGAGTCACTATTGCTCTCCCATTGTCATACACAGGGCAATAGCACTTGTGTCTGTTCCCAGCATGTGCAGTGTATTTGACTGAAGACGGTATACTGTTCTCATCAGTTTCCTAAGCAGAATTGAACTAGATATGGCCCGTGTGTGTAGGAAGCACAGTTCTTTTGTTCTGAGCAAGCTCACTGTTCTGGCCATAGAGGAAACCCAGTAGAGTAGAAGAGTGCTCTTTTTTCAAAAGCAGAGTGTATTTCTGGTAAGGCGAGCTAGCATTTATTTCCCAGTTCTAAATGGAGTTGAATCACATGCAGTTTTTGGTCCTATGAGCAAGAGTTGTTTTCTGGTAGGGAATGTCACTATTGTGCTCTCATTGCCATACACAGTGCAAATAGCACTCGCGTCTGTTCCCAGCATATACAGTGTATTGGACTGAAGAAGGGCTACTTTTCTTCTCAGTTTCCTAAGCAGAGTTGAACTAGAAATGTCCCGTGTGTGTAGGAAGTACAGTTCTTTTGTTCTGAGTAAGCTCACTATTCTGGCCCTATAGGACACACAGTAGAGTAGAAGAGTGCTCTTTTCTCAAAAGCAGAGTGTGTTTCTTGTAAGGCGAGCTAGCGCTTGTTTCCCAGTCCTAAATGGAGTTGAATCACATGCAATTTCTGGACCTACGAGCAAGAGTTGTTTTCTGGTAAGAAGAGTCAATAATGCGTTCCCATTGTCATACACAGGGCAAATAGCACTGGCGTCGGTTCCCAGCATGTACAGTGTATTGGACTGAAGAGAATCTACTGTTCTTGTCTGGTCGCTAAGCAGAGTTGAACTAGATATGGCCCTTGTGTGTAGGAAGCACAGTTCTTTTGTTCTGAGCAAGCTAACTGTTCGGACCCCATAGGAAACACAATAGAGTAGAAGAGTGCTCTTTTCTCAAAAGCAGAGTGTCTTTCTAGTAAGGCGAGCTAGCGTTTGTTTCCCAGTCCTAAATGGAGTTGAATCATATGCAGATTCAGGTCCTATGAGCAAGAGTTGTTTTCTGGTAAGGAAAGTCACTATTGTACTCCCATTGCCATACACAGTGCAAATAGCACTCGCGTCTGTTCCCAGCAAGTACAGTGTATTGGACTGAAGAGGAGCTACTGTTCTTGTCATTTTCCTAAGAGGAGTTGAACCAGATATGGCCCATGTCTGTAGGAGGCACAGTTCTTTTGTTCTGAGAAAGCACACTGTGCAGACATCATAGGAAACACAGTAGAGTAGATGAGTGCTCTTTTCTCAAAATTTGTTTGTGTTTCTTGAAAGGCGAGCTAGTGTTTGTTTCCCAGTACTAAATGGAGTTGAATCCCATGCAGTTTGTGGTCCTATGAGCAAGAGTTGGTTTCTGGTAAGAAGAGTCACTATTGCGCTCCCATTGTCATACACAGGGCAAATAGCACTGGCGTCTCTTCCCAGCATGTACAGTGTATTGGACTGAAGAAGATCTACTGTTCTTGTCAGTTTCCTAAGCAGAATTGAACTAGATATGGCCGTGTGTGTAGGAAGCACAGTTCTCTTGTTCTGATCAAGCTCACTGTTCTGGCCCTATAGAAAACACAGTAGAGTAGATGAGTGCTATTTTCTCAAAATTAGATTGTGTTTCTTGAAAGGTGAGCTAGAATTTGCTTCCCAGTCATAAATGGAGTTGAATCCCATGCAGTTTCTGCTCCTACGAACAAGAGTTTTTTTCTGGTAAGAAGAGTCACTATTGTGCTCCCATTGCCATAGACAGAGCAAATAGCACTCGCGTCTGTTCCCAGCAAGTACAGTGTATTGGACTGAAGAGCAGCTACTGTTCTTGTCAGTTTTCTAAGCAGAGTTGAACTAGATATGGCCCGTGTGTGTAGGAAGCACAGTTCTTTTGTTTTGAGCAAGCTCACTGTTCAGACAACATAGGAAACACAGTAGAGTAGAAGAGTGCTCTTTTCTGAAAAGCAGAGTGTGTTTCTTGTAAGGCGAGCTAGCGTTTTTTTCCCAGTCATAAATGGAGTTGAATCCCATGCAGTTTCTGGTCCTACGAGCAAGAGTTGTTTTCTGGTAAGAAGAGTCATTACTGCGCTCCCATTGTCATGCACAGGGCAAATAGCAATGGCGTCGGTTCCCAACATGTACAGTGTATTGGACTGAAGAGGTTCTACTGTTCTTGTCAGTTTCCGAAGCAGAATTGAACTAGATATGGCCCGTGTGTGTAGGAAGCCCAGTTCTTTTGTTCTGAGCAAGCACACTGTTCTGGCCCTATAGGAAACACAGTGGAGTAGAAGAGTGCTCTTTTCTCAAAAGCAGAGTGTGTTTCTTGTAAGGCGAGCTAGCGTTTGTTTCCCCAGTCCTAAATGGAGTTGAATCACATGCAGTTTCTGTTCCTACGAGCAAGAGTTGTTTTCTGGTAAGGAAAGTCATTATTGCGCGCCCATTGCCATACATAGTGCAATTAGCACTCGCGTCTGTTCCCAGCAAGTACAGTGTATTGGACTGAAGAGGAGCTACTGTTCTTGTCAGTTTCCTAAGCAGAGTTGAACTAGATATGGCCTCTGTGTGTAGGAAGCACAGTTCTTTTGTTCTGAGCAAGTTCACTGTTCTGGCCCTATAGGAAACACAGTAGAGTAGAAGAGTGCTCTTTTCTCAAAAGCAGATTGTGTTTCTTGTAAGGCGAGCTAGCGTTTGTTTCCCAGTCCTAAATGGAGTTGAGTCACATTCAGTTTCTGGTCCTACGAGCAAGAGTTGTTTTCTGGTAAGAAGAGTCACTATTGCGCTCCCATTGTCATACACAGGGCAAATAGTACTGCTGTCTGTTCAAAGCATGTGCAGTGTATTTGACTGAAGAGGGTATACTGTTCTTGTCAGTTTTTTAAGCTGAATTGAACTAGATATGGCCTTGTGTGTAGGAAGCACACTTCTTTTGTTCTGTGCAAGCTCTCTGTTCTGTCCCTATAGGAAACACAGTAGAGTAGAAGTGTGCTCTTTTCTCAAAAGCAGAGTGTGTTTCTTGTAAGGCGAGCTAGCGTTTGTTTTCTAGTCCTAAATGGAGTTGAATCACATGCAGTTTTTGGTCCTACCAGCAAGAGTTGTTTTCTGGTAAGAAGAGTCACTATTGTGCTCCCTTTGCCATACACAGTGCAAATAGCACTCGCGTCTGTTTCCAGCAACTACACTGTATTGGACTGAAGAGGAGCTACTGTTCTTGTCAGTTTCCTAAGCAGAATTGAACTAGATATGACCCGTGTGTGTAGGAAGCACTGTTCTTTTGTTCTGAGCAAGCTCACTGTTCGGACACCATAGGAAACACAGTAGAGTAGAAGAGTGCTCTTTTCTCAAAAGCAGAGTGTATTTCTTGTAAGGCGAGCTAGTGTTTGTTTCCCAGTCCTAAATGGAGTTGAATCACATGCAGTTTCTGGTCCTACGAGCAAGAGTTGTTTTCTGGTAAGGAAAGTCACTATTGTGCTCCCATTGCCATACACAGTGCAAAAACACTGGCGTCTGTTCCCTGCATGTACAGAGTATTGGACTGAATAGGAGCTACTGTTCTTGTCAGTTTCCTAAGCAGAGTTGAACTAGATATGGCCCCTGTGTGTAGGAAGCACAGTTCTTTGTTCTGAGCAAGTTCACTGTTCTGGCCCTATAGGAAACACAGTAGAGTAGAAGAGTGCTCTTTTCTCAAAAGCAGAGTGTGTTTCTTGTAAGGCGAGCTAGCCTTTCTTTCCCAGTCCTAAATGGAGTTGAGTCAGATGCAGTTTCTGGTCCTACGAACAAGAGTTGTTTTCTGGTACGAAGAGTCACTATTGCGCTCCCATTGTCATACACAGGCCTAATAGCACTGGTGTCTGTTCCCAGCATGTGCAGTATATTTGACTGAAGAGGGTATACTGTTCTTGTCAGTTTCCTAAGCTGAGTTGAACTAGATATGGCCGTGTGTGTAGGAAGCACACTTCTTTTGTTCTGTGCAAGCTCACTGTTCTGGCCATAGAGGAAACACAGTAGAGTATAAGAGTGCTCTTTTCTCAAAAGCAGAGTGTATTTCTGGTAAGGCGAGCTAGCATTTATTTCCCAGTTCTAAATGGAGTTGAATCACATGCAGTTTTTGGTCCTATGAGCAAGAGTTGTTTTCTGGTAAGGAATGTCACTATTGTGCTCTCATTGCCATACACAGTGCAAATTGCACTCGTGTCTGTTCCCAGCATGTACAGTGTATTGGACTGAAGAAGAGCTACTTTTCTTCTCTATTTCCTAAGCAGAGTTGAACTAGATATGTTCCGTGTGTGTAGGAAGTACAGTTCTTTTGTTCTGAGCAAGCTCACTATTCTGGCCCTATAGGAAACACAGTAGCTTAGAAGAGTGCTCTTTTCTCAAAAGCAGAGTGTGTTTCTTGTAAGGCAAGCTAGCGTTTGTTTCCCAGTCCTAAATGGAGTTGAATCACATGCAGTTTCTCGTCCTTCGAGCAAGATTTGTTTTCTGGTAAGAAGAGTCACTATTGCGCTCCCATTGTCATTCACAGGGCAAATAGCACTGGCATCTGTTCCCAGCAAATACAGTGTATTGGACTGAAGAGGATCTACTCTTCTTGTCAGGTTCCTAAGCAGAGTTGAACTAGATATGGCCGTGTGTGTAGGAAGCACAGTTCTTTTGTTCTGAGAAAGCTCACTCTTTGGACACCATAGGAAACACAGTAGAGTAGAAGAGTGCTCTTTTCTCAAAAGCAGAGTGTGTTTCTTGTAAGGCGAGCTAGCGTTTGTTTCCCAGTCCTAAATGGAGTTGAATCACATGCAGTTTCTGGTCCTACGAGCAAGAGTTGTTTTCTGGTAAGGAAAGTCATTATTGCGGGCCCATTGCCATACATAGTGCAAATAGCACTCGCGTCTGTTCCCAGCAAGTACAGTGTATTGGACTGAAGAGGAGCTACTGTTCTTGTCAGTTTCCTAAGCAGAGTTGGACTAGATATATCCTCTGTGTGTAGGAAGCACAGTTCTTTTGTTCTGAGCAAGTTCACTGTTCTGGCCCTATAGGAAACACAGTAGAGTAGAAGAGTGCTTTTTTCTCAAAAGCAGAGTGTGTTTCTTGTAAGGCGAGCTAGCGTTTGTTTCCAAGTCCTAAATGGAGTTGAGTCTCATGCAGTTTCTGGTCCTATGAGCAAGAGTTGTTTTCTGGTAAGAAGAGTCACTTTGCGCTCCCATTGTCATACACAGGGCAAATAGTACTGCTGTCTGTTCAAAGAATGTGCAGTGTATTTGACTGAAGAGGGTATACTGTTCTTGTCAGTTTTTTAAGCTGAATTGAACTAGATATGGCCGTGTGTGTAGGAAGCACACTTCTTTTGTTCTGTGCAAGCTCTCTGTTCTGTCCCTATAGGAAACACAGTAGAGTAGAAGTGTGCTCTTTTCTCAAAAGCAGAGTGTGTTTCTTGTAAGGCGAGCTAGCGTTTGTTTTCCAGTCCTAAATGGAGTTGAATCACATGCAGTTTTTGGTCCTACCAGCAAGAGTTGTTTTCTGGTAAGAAGAGTCACTATTGTGCTCCCTTTGCCATACACAGTGCAAATAGCACTCGCGTCTGTTTCCAGCAACTACAACTGTATTGGACTGAAGAGGAGCTACTGTTCTCGTCAGTTTCCTAAGCAGAGTTGAACTAGATATGGCCCGTGTGTGTAGGAAGCACAGTTCTTTTGTTCTGAGCAAGCTCACTGTTCGGACACCATAGGAAACACAGTAGAGTAGAAGAGTGCTCTTTTCTCAAAAGCAGAGTGTGTTTCTTGTAAGGCGAGCTAGCGTTTTTTTCCCAGTCCTAAATGGAGTTGAATCACATGCAGTTTCTGGTCCTACGAGCAAGAGTTGTTTTCTGGTAAGGAAAGTCATTATTGCGCTCCCATTGCCATACATAGTGCAAATAGCACTCGCGTCTGTTCCCAGCAAGTACAGTGTATTGGACTGAAGAGGAGCTACTGTTCTTGTCAGTTTCCTAAGCAGAGTTGAACTAGATATGGCCTCTGTGTGTAGGAAGCACAGTTCTTTTGTTCTGAGCAAGTTCACTGTTCTGGCCCTATAGGAAACACAGTAGAGTAGAAGAGTGCTCTTTTCTCAAAAGTGAGTGTGTTTCTTTTAAGGCGAGCTAGCGTTTCTTTCCCAGTCCTAAATGGAGTCGAATCCCATGCAGTTTCTGGTCCTATGAGCAAGAGTTGTTTTCTGGTAAGAAGAGTCACTATTGCGCTCCCATCGTCATACACAGGGCAAATAGCACTGGCGTCGGTTCCCAGCATGTACAGTGTATTGGACTGAAGACAATCTACTGTTCTTATCAGGTCCCTAAAAAGAATTGAACTAGATATGACCGTGTGTGTAGGAAGCACAGTTCTTTTGTTCTGAGCAAGCTCACTGTTCGGACCCCTTAGGAAACACAATAGAGTAGAAGAGTGCTCTTTTCTCAAAAGCAGAGTGTGTTTCTTGTAAGGCGAGCTAGCGTTCGTTTCCCAGTCCTAAATGGAGTTGAGTCACATGCAGTTTTTGTTCCTGCGAGCAAGAGTAGTTTTCTGGTAAGAAGAGTCACTATTGGGCTCCCATTGCCACACAGTACAAATAGCATTCACGTCTGTTCCCAGAATGTACAGTGTATTGGACTGAAAAGGATGTATTGTTCTTGTCAGTTTCCTAAGCAGAATTGAACTAGATATGGCCGTGTATGTAGGAAGTAGAGTTCTTTTGTTGTGAGCAAGCTCTCTGTTCTGTCCCTATAGGAAACACAGTAGAGTAGAAGTGTGCTCTTTTCTCAAAAGCAGAGTGTGTTTCTTGTAAGGCGAGCTAGCGTTTGTTTCCCAGTCCTAAATGGAGTTGAATCACATGCAGTTTCTGGTCCTACGAGCAAGAGTTGTTTTCTGGTAAGGAAAGTCACTATTGTGCTCCCATTGCCATACACAGTGCAAAAACACTGGCGTCTGTTCCCTGCATGTACAGAGTATTGGACTGAATAGGAGCTACTGTTCTTGTCAGTTTCCTAAGCAGAGTTGAACTAGATATGGCCCCTGTGTGTAGGAAGCACAGTTCTTTGTTCTGAGCAAGTTCACTGTTCTGGCCCTATAGGAAACACAGTAGAGTAGAAGAGTGCTCTTTTCTCAAAAGCAGAGTGTGTTTCTTGTAAGGCGAGCTAGCCTTTCTTTCCCAGTCCTAAATGGAGTTGAGTCAGATGCAGTTTCTGGTCCTACGAACAAGAGTTGTTTTCTGGTACGAAGAGTCACTATTGCGCTCCCATTGTCATACACAGGGCAAATAGTACTGCTGTCTGTTCAAAGCATGTGCAGTGTATTTGACTGAAGAGGGTATACTGTTCTTGTCAGTTTTTTAAGCTGAATTGAACTAGATATGGCCTTGTGTGTAGGAAGCACACTTCTTTTGTTCTGTGCAAGCTCTCTGTTCTGTCCCTATAGGAAACACAGTAGAGTAGAAGTGTGCTCTTTTCTCAAAAGCAGAGTGTGTTTCTTGTAAGGCGAGCTAGCGTTTGTTTTCTAGTCCTAAATGGAGTTGAATCACATGCAGTTTTTGGTCCTACCAGCAAGAGTTGTTTTCTGGTAAGAAGAGTCACTATTGTGCTCCCTTTGCCATACACAGTGCAAATAGCACTCGCGTCTGTTTCCAGCAACTACACTGTATTGGACTGAAGAGGAGCTACTGTTCTTGTCAGTTTCCTAAGCAGAATTGAACTAGATATGACCCGTGTGTGTAGGAAGCACAGTTCTTTTGTTCTGAGCAAGCTCACTGTTCGGACACCATAGGAAACACAGTAGAGTAGAAGAGTGCTCTTTTCTCAAAAGCAGAGTGTATTTCTTGTAAGGCGAGCTAGTGTTTGTTTCCCAGTCCTAAATGGAGTTGAATCACATGCAGTTTCTGGTCCTACGAGCAAGAGTTGTTTTCTGGTAAGGAAAGTCACTATTGTGCTCCCATTGCCATACACAGTGCAAAAACACTGGCGTCTGTTCCCTGCATGTACAGAGTATTGGACTGAATAGGAGCTACTGTTCTTGTCAGTTTCCTAAGCAGAGTTGAACTAGATATGGCCCCTGTGTGTAGGAAGCACAGTTCTTTGTTCTGAGCAAGTTCACTGTTCTGGCCCTATAGGAAACACAGTAGAGTAGAAGAGTGCTCTTTTCTCAAAAGCAGAGTGTGTTTCTTGTAAGGCGAGCTAGCCTTTCTTTCCCAGTCCTAAATGGAGTTGAGTCAGATGCAGTTTCTGGTCCTACGAACAAGAGTTGTTTTCTGGTACGAAGAGTCACTATTGCGCTCCCATTGTCATACACAGGCCTAATAGCACTGGTGTCTGTTCCCAGCATGTGCAGTATATTTGACTGAAGAGGGTATACTGTTCTTGTCAGTTTCCTAAGCTGAGTTGAACTAGATATGGCCGTGTGTGTAGGAAGCACACTTCTTTTGTTCTGTGCAAGCTCACTGTTCTGGCCATAGAGGAAACACAGTAGAGTATAAGAGTGCTCTTTTCTCAAAAGCAGAGTGTATTTCTGGTAAGGCGAGCTAGCATTTATTTCCCAGTTCTAAATGGAGTTGAATCACATGCAGTTTTTGGTCCTATGAGCAAGAGTTGTTTTCTGGTAAGGAATGTCACTATTGTGCTCTCATTGCCATACACAGTGCAAATTGCACTCGTGTCTGTTCCCAGCATGTACAGTGTATTGGACTGAAGAAGAGCTACTTTTCTTCTCTATTTCCTAAGCAGAGTTGAACTAGATATGTTCCGTGTGTGTAGGAAGTACAGTTCTTTTGTTCTGAGCAAGCTCACTATTCTGGCCCTATAGGAAACACAGTAGCTTAGAAGAGTGCTCTTTTCTCAAAAGCAGAGTGTGTTTCTTGTAAGGCAAGCTAGCGTTTGTTTCCCAGTCCTAAATGGAGTTGAATCACATGCAGTTTCTCGTCCTTCGAGCAAGATTTGTTTTCTGGTAAGAAGAGTCACTATTGCGCTCCCATTGTCATTCACAGGGCAAATAGCACTGGCATCTGTTCCCAGCAAATACAGTGTATTGGACTGAAGAGGATCTACTCTTCTTGTCAGGTTCCTAAGCAGAGTTGAACTAGATATGGCCGTGTGTGTAGGAAGCACAGTTCTTTTGTTCTGAGAAAGCTCACTCTTTGGACACCATAGGAAACACAGTAGAGTAGAAGAGTGCTCTTTTCTCAAAAGCAGAGTGTGTTTCTTGTAAGGCGAGCTAGCGTTTGTTTCCCAGTCCTAAATGGAGTTGAATCACATGCAGTTTCTGGTCCTACGAGCAAGAGTTGTTTTCTGGTAAGGAAAGTCATTATTGCGGGCCCATTGCCATACATAGTGCAAATAGCACTCGCGTCTGTTCCCAGCAAGTACAGTGTATTGGACTGAAGAGGAGCTACTGTTCTTGTCAGTTTCCTAAGCAGAGTTGGACTAGATATATCCTCTGTGTGTAGGAAGCACAGTTCTTTTGTTCTGAGCAAGTTCACTGTTCTGGCCCTATAGGAAACACAGTAGAGTAGAAGAGTGCTTTTTTCTCAAAAGCAGAGTGTGTTTCTTGTAAGGCGAGCTAGCGTTTGTTTCCAAGTCCTAAATGGAGTTGAGTCTCATGCAGTTTCTGGTCCTATGAGCAAGAGTTGTTTTCTGGTAAGAAGAGTCACTTTGCGCTCCCATTGTCATACACAGGGCAAATAGTACTGCTGTCTGTTCAAAGAATGTGCAGTGTATTTGACTGAAGAGGGTATACTGTTCTTGTCAGTTTTTTAAGCTGAATTGAACTAGATATGGCCGTGTGTGTAGGAAGCACACTTCTTTTGTTCTGTGCAAGCTCTCTGTTCTGTCCCTATAGGAAACACAGTAGAGTAGAAGTGTGCTCTTTTCTCAAAAGCAGAGTGTGTTTCTTGTAAGGCGAGCTAGCGTTTGTTTTCCAGTCCTAAATGGAGTTGAATCACATGCAGTTTTTGGTCCTACCAGCAAGAGTTGTTTTCTGGTAAGAAGAGTCACTATTGTGCTCCCTTTGCCATACACAGTGCAAATAGCACTCGCGTCTGTTTCCAGCAACTACAACTGTATTGGACTGAAGAGGAGCTACTGTTCTCGTCAGTTTCCTAAGCAGAGTTGAACTAGATATGGCCCGTGTGTGTAGGAAGCACAGTTCTTTTGTTCTGAGCAAGCTCACTGTTCGGACACCATAGGAAACACAGTAGAGTAGAAGAGTGCTCTTTTCTCAAAAGCAGAGTGTGTTTCTTGTAAGGCGAGCTAGCGTTTTTTTCCCAGTCCTAAATGGAGTTGAATCACATGCAGTTTCTGGTCCTACGAGCAAGAGTTGTTTTCTGGTAAGGAAAGTCATTATTGCGCTCCCATTGCCATACATAGTGCAAATAGCACTCGCGTCTGTTCCCAGCAAGTACAGTGTATTGGACTGAAGAGGAGCTACTGTTCTTGTCAGTTTCCTAAGCAGAGTTGAACTAGATATGGCCTCTGTGTGTAGGAAGCACAGTTCTTTTGTTCTGAGCAAGTTCACTGTTCTGGCCCTATAGGAAACACAGTAGAGTAGAAGAGTGCTCTTTTCTCAAAAGTGAGTGTGTTTCTTTTAAGGCGAGCTAGCGTTTCTTTCCCAGTCCTAAATGGAGTCGAATCCCATGCAGTTTCTGGTCCTATGAGCAAGAGTTGTTTTCTGGTAAGAAGAGTCACTATTGCGCTCCCATCGTCATACACAGGGCAAATAGCACTGGCGTCGGTTCCCAGCATGTACAGTGTATTGGACTGAAGACAATCTACTGTTCTTATCAGGTCCCTAAAAAGAATTGAACTAGATATGACCGTGTGTGTAGGAAGCACAGTTCTTTTGTTCTGAGCAAGCTCACTGTTCGGACCCCTTAGGAAACACAATAGAGTAGAAGAGTGCTCTTTTCTCAAAAGCAGAGTGTGTTTCTTGTAAGGCGAGCTAGCGTTCGTTTCCCAGTCCTAAATGGAGTTGAGTCACATGCAGTTTTTGTTCCTGCGAGCAAGAGTAGTTTTCTGGTAAGAAGAGTCACTATTGGGCTCCCATTGCCACACAGTACAAATAGCATTCACGTCTGTTCCCAGAATGTACAGTGTATTGGACTGAAAAGGATGTATTGTTCTTGTCAGTTTCCTAAGCAGAATTGAACTAGATATGGCCGTGTATGTAGGAAGTAGAGTTCTTTTGTTGTGAGCAAGCTCTCTGTTCTGTCCCTATAGGAAACACAGTAGAGTAGAAGTGTGCTCTTTTCTCAAAAGCAGAGTGTGTTTCTTGTAAGGCGAGCTAGCGTTTGTTTCCCAGTCCTAAATGGAGTTGAATCACATGCAGTTTCTGGTCCTACGAGCAAGAGTTGTTTTCTGGTAAGGAAAGTCACTATTGTGCTCCCATTGCCATACACAGTGCAAAAACACTGGCGTCTGTTCCCTGCATGTACAGAGTATTGGACTGAATAGGAGCTACTGTTCTTGTCAGTTTCCTAAGCAGAGTTGAACTAGATATGGCCCCTGTGTGTAGGAAGCACAGTTCTTTGTTCTGAGCAAGTTCACTGTTCTGGCCCTATAGGAAACACAGTAGAGTAGAAGAGTGCTCTTTTCTCAAAAGCAGAGTGTGTTTCTTGTAAGGCGAGCTAGCCTTTCTTTCCCAGTCCTAAATGGAGTTGAGTCAGATGCAGTTTCTGGTCCTACGAACAAGAGTTGTTTTCTGGTACGAAGAGTCACTATTGCGCTCCCATTGTCATACACAGTCCTAATAGCACTGGTGTCTGTTCCCAGCATGTGCAGTATATTTGACTGAAGAGGGTATACTGTTCTTGTCAGTTTCCTAAGCTGAGTTGAACTAGATATGGCCGTGTGTGTAGGAAGCACACTTCTTTTGTTCTGTGCAAGCTCACTGTTCTGGCCATAGAGGAAACACAGTAGAGTATAAGAGTGCTCTTTTCTCAAAAGCAGAGTGTATTTCTGGTAAGGCGAGCTAGCATTTATTTCCCAGTTCTAAATGGAGTTGAATCACATGCAGTTTTTGGTCCTATGAGCAAGAGTTGTTTTCTGGTAAGGAATGTCACTATTGTGCTCTCATTGCCATACACAGTGCAAATTGCACTCGCGTCTGTTCCCAGCATGTACAGTGTATTGGACTGAAGAAGAGCTACTTTTCTTCTCTATTTCCTAAGCAGAGTTGAACTAGATATGTTCCGTGTGTGTAGGAAGTACAGTTCTTTTGTTCTGAGCAAGCTCACTATTCTGGCCCTATAGGAAACACAGTAGCTTAGAAGAGTGCTCTTTTCTCAAAAGCAGAGTGTGTTTCTTGTAAGGCAAGCTAGCGTTTGTTTCCCAGTCCTAAATGGAGTTGAATCACATGCAGTTTCTCGTCCTTCGAGCAAGATTTGTTTTCTGGTAAGAAGAGTCACTATTGCGCTCCCATTGTCATTCACAGGGCAAATAGCACTGGCATCTGTTCCCAGCAAATACAGTGTATTGGACTGAAGAGGATCTACTGTTCTTGTCAGGTTCCTAAGCAGAGTTGAACTAGATATGGCCGTGTGTGTAGGAAGCACAGTTCTTTTGTTCTGAGAAAGCTCACTCTTTGGACACCATAGGAAACACAGTAGAGTAGAAGAGTGCTCTTTTCTCAAAAGCAGAGTGTGTTTCTTGTAAGGCGAGCTAGCGTTTGTTTCCCAGTCCTAAATGGAGTTGAATCACATGCAGTTTCTGGTCCTACGAGCAAGAGTTGTTTTCTGGTAAGGAAAGTCATTATTGCGGGCCCATTGCCATACATAGTGCAAATAGCACTCGCGTCTGTTCCCAGCAAGTACAGTGTATTGGACTGAAGAGGAGCTACTGTTCTTGTCAGTTTCCTAAGCAGAGTTGGACTAGATATATCCTCTGTGTGTAGGAAGCACAGTTCTTTTGTTCTGAGCAAGTTCACTGTTCTGGCCCTATAGGAAACACAGTAGAGTAGAAGAGTGCTTTTTTCTCAAAAGCAGAGTGTGTTTCTTGTAAGGCGAGCTAGCGTTTGTTTCCAAGTCCTAAATGGAGTTGAGTCTCATGCAGTTTCTGGTCCTATGAGCAAGAGTTGTTTTCTGGTAAGAAGAGTCACTATTGCGCTCCCATTGTCATACACAGGGCAAATAGTACTGCTGTCTGTTCAAAGAATGTGCAGTGTATTTGACTGAAGAGGGTATACTGTTCTTGTCAGTTTTTTAAGCTGAATTGAACTAGGTATGGCCGTGTGTGTAGGAAGCACACTTCTTTTGTTCTGTGCAAGCTCTCTGTTCTGTCCCTATAGGAAACACAGTAGAGTAGAAGTGTGCTCTTTTCTCAAAAGCAGAGTGTGTTTCTTGTAAGGCGAGCTAGCGTTTGTTTTCCAGTCCTAAATGGAGTTGAATCACATGCAGTTTTTGGTCCTACCAGCAAGAGTTGTTTTCTGGTAAGAAGAGTCACTATTGTGCTCCCTTTGCCATACACAGTGCAAATAGCACTCGCGTCTGTTTCCAGCAACTACAACTGTATTGGACTGCAGAGGAGCTACTGTTCTCGTCAGTTTCCTAAGCAGAGTTGAACTAGATATGGCCCGTGTGTGTAGGAAGCACAGTTCTTTTGTTCTGAGCAAGCTCACTGTTCGGACACCATAGGAAACACAGTAGAGTAGAAGAGTGCTCTTTTCTCAAAAGCAGAGTGTGTTTCTTGTAAGGCGAGCTAGCGTTTTTTTCCCAGTCCTAAATGGAGTTGAATCACATGCAGTTTCTGGTCCTACGAGCAAGAGTTGTTTTCTGGTAAGGAAAGTCATTATTGCGCTCCCATTGCCATACATAGTGCAAATAGCACTCGCGTCTGTTCCCAGCAAGTACAGTGTATTGGACTGAAGAGGAGCTACTGTTCTTGTCAGTTTCCTAAGCAGAGTTGAACTAGATATGGCCTCTGTGTGTAGGAAGCACAGTTCTTTTGTTCTGAGCAAGTTCACTGTTCTGGCCCTATAGGAAACACAGTAGAGTAGAAGAGTGCTCTTTTCTCAAAAGTGAGTGTGTTTCTTTTAAGGCGAGCTAGCGTTTCTTTCCCAGTCCTAAATGGAGTTGAATCCCATGCAGTTTCTGGTCCTATGAGCAAGAGTTGTTTTCTGGTAAGAAGAGTCACTATTGTGCTCCCATCGTCATACACAGGGCAAATAGCACTGGCGTCGGTTCCCAGCATGTACAGTGTATTGGACTGAAGACAATCTACTGTTCTTATCAGTTCCCTAAAAAGAATTGAACTAGATATGACCGTGTGTGTAGGAAGCACAGTTCTTTTGTTCTGAGCAAGCTCACTCTTCGGACCCCTTAGGAAACACAATAGAGTAGAAGAGTGCTCTTTTCTCAAAAGCAGAGTGTGTTTCTTGTAAGGCGAGCTAGCGTTCGTTTCCCAGTCCTAAATGGAGTTGAGTCACATGCAGTTTTTGTTCCTGCGAGCAAGAGTAGTTTTCTGGTAAGAAGAGTCACTATTGGGCTCCCATTGCCACACAGTACAAATAGCATTCACGTCTGTTCCCAGAATGTACAGTGTATTGGACTGAAAAGGATGTATTGTTCTTGTCAGTTTCCTAAGCAGAATTGAACTAGATATGGCCGTGTATGTAGGAAGTAGAGTTCTTTTGTTGTGAGCAAGCTCTCTGTTCTGTCCCTATAGGAAACACAGTAGAGTAGAAGTGTGCTCTTTTCTCAAAAGCAGAGTGTGTTTCTTGTAAGGCGAGCTAGCGTTTGTTTCCCAGTCCTAAATGGAGTTGAATCACATGCAGTTTCTGGTCCTACGAGCAAGAGTTGTTTTCTGGTAAGGAAAGTCACTATTGTGCTCCCATTGCCATACACAGTGCAAAAACACTGGCGTCTGTTCCCTGCATGTACAGAGTATTGGACTGAATAGGAGCTACTGTTCTTGTCAGTTTCCTAAGCAGAGTTGAACTAGATATGGCCCCTGTGTGTAGGAAGCACAGTTCTTTGTTCTGAGCAAGTTCACTGTTCTGGCCCTATAGGAAACACAGTAGAGTAGAAGAGTGCTCTTTTCTCAAAAGCAGAGTGTGTTTCTTGTAAGGCGAGCTAGCCTTTCTTTCCCAGTCCTAAATGGAGTTGAGTCAGATGCAGTTTCTGGTCCTACGAACAAGAGTTGTTTTCTGGTACGAAGAGTCACTATTGCGCTCCCATTGTCATACACAGTCCTAATAGCACTGGTGTCTGTTCCCAGCATGTGCAGTATATTTGACTGAAGAGGGTATACTGTTCTTGTCAGTTTCCTAAGCTGAGTTGAACTAGATATGGCCGTGTGTGTAGGAAGCACACTTCTTTTGTTCTGTGCAAGCTCACTGTTCTGGCCATAGAGGAAACACAGTAGAGTATAAGAGTGCTCTTTTCTCAAAAGCAGAGTGTATTTCTGGTAAGGCGAGCTAGCATTTATTTCCCAGTTCTAAATGGAGTTGAATCACATGCAGTTTTTGGTCCTATGAGCAAGAGTTGTTTTCTGGTAAGGAATGTCACTATTGTGCTCTCATTGCCATACACAGTGCAAATTGCACTCGCGTCTGTTCCCAGCATGTACAGTGTATTGGACTGAAGAAGAGCTACTTTTCTTCTCTATTTCCTAAGCAGAGTTGAACTAGATATGTTCCGTGTGTGTAGGAAGTACAGTTCTTTTGTTCTGAGCAAGCTCACTATTCTGGCCCTATAGGAAACACAGTAGCTTAGAAGAGTGCTCTTTTCTCAAAAGCAGAGTGTGTTTCTTGTAAGGCAAGCTAGCGTTTGTTTCCCAGTCCTAAATGGAGTTGAATCACATGCAGTTTCTCGTCCTTCGAGCAAGATTTGTTTTCTGGTAAGAAGAGTCACTATTGCGCTCCCATTGTCATTCACAGGGCAAATAGCACTGGCATCTGTTCCCAGCAAATACAGTGTATTGGACTGAAGAGGATCTACTGTTCTTGTCAGGTTCCTAAGCAGAGTTGAACTAGATATGGCCGTGTGTGTAGGAAGCACAGTTCTTTTGTTCTGAGAAAGCTCACTCTTTGGACACCATAGGAAACACAGTAGAGTAGAAGAGTGCTCTTTTCTC
The DNA here is from genome assembly GCF_949786415.1 of Peromyscus eremicus. NCBI lineage: Eukaryota > Metazoa > Chordata > Mammalia > Rodentia > Cricetidae > Peromyscus > Peromyscus eremicus. The sequence goes on from NW_026735059.1 coordinate 59,972, forward strand.
AAAAGCAGAGTGTGTTTCTTGTAAGGCGAGCTAGCGTTTGTTTCCCAGTCCTAAATGGAGTTGAATCACATGCAGTTTCTGGTCCTACCAGCAAGAGTTGTTTTCTGGTAAGGAAAGTCATTATTGCGGGCCCATTGCCATACATAGTGCAAATAGCACTCGCGTCTGTTCCCAGCAAGTACAGTGTATTGGACTGAAGAGGAGCTACTGTTCTTGTCAGTTTCCTAAGCAGAGTTGGACTAGATATATCCTCTGTGTGTAGGAAGCACAGTTCTTTTGTTCTGAGCAAGTTCACTGTTCTGGCCCTATAGGAAACACAGTAGAGTAGAAGAGTGCTTTTTTCTCAAAAGCAGAGTGTGTTTCTTGTAAGGCGAGCTAGCGTTTGTTTCCAAGTCCTAAATGGAGTTGAGTCTCATGCAGTTTCTGGTCCTATGAGCAAGAGTTGTTTTCTGGTAAGAAGAGTCACTATTGCGCTCCCATTGTCATACACAGGGCAAATAGTACTGCTGTCTGTTCAAAGAATGTGCAGTGTATTTGACTGAAGAGGGTATACTGTTCTTGTCAGTTTTTTAAGCTGAATTGAACTAGATATGGCCGTGTGTGTAGGAAGCACACTTCTTTTGTTCTGTGCAAGCTCTCTGTTCTGTCCCTATAGGAAACACAGTAGAGTAGAAGTGTGCTCTTTTCTCAAAAGCAGAGTGTGTTTCTTGTAAGGCGAGCTAGCGTTTGTTTTCCAGTCCTAAATGGAGTTGAATCACATGCAGTTTTTGGTCCTACCAGCAAGAGTTGTTTTCTGGTAAGAAGAGTCACTATTGTGCTCCCTTTGCCATACACAGTGCAAATAGCACTCGCGTCTGTTTCCAGCAACTACAACTGTATTGGACTGCAGAGGAGCTACTGTTCTCGTCAGTTTCCTAAGCAGAGTTGAACTAGATATGGCCCGTGTGTGTAGGAAGCACAGTTCTTTTGTTCTGAGCAAGCTCACTGTTCGGACACCATAGGAAACACAGTAGAGTAGAAGAGTGCTCTTTTCTCAAAAGCAGAGTGTGTTTCTTGTAAGGCGAGCTAGCGTTTTTTTCCCAGTCCTAAATGGAGTTGAATCACATGCAGTTTCTGGTCCTACGAGCAAGAGTTGTTTTCTGGTAAGGAAAGTCATTATTGCGCTCCCATTGCCATACATAGTGCAAATAGCACTCGCGTCTGTTCCCAGCAAGTACAGTGTATTGGACTGAAGAGGAGCTACTGTTCTTGTCAGTTTCCTAAGCAGAGTTGAACTAGATATGGCCTCTGTGTGTAGGAAGCACAGTTCTTTTGTTCTGAGCAAGTTCACTGTTCTGGCCCTATAGGAAACACAGTAGAGTAGAAGAGTGCTCTTTTCTCAAAAGTGAGTGTGTTTCTTTTAAGGCGAGCTAGCGTTTCTTTCCCAGTCCTAAATGGAGTTGAATCCCATGCAGTTTCTGGTCCTATGAGCAAGAGTTGTTTTCTGGTAAGAAGAGTCACTATTGTGCTCCCATCGTCATACACAGGGCAAATAGCACTGGCGTCGGTTCCCAGCATGTACAGTGTATTGGACTGAAGACAATCTACTGTTCTTATCAGTTCCCTAAAAAGAATTGAACTAGATATGACCGTGTGTGTAGGAAGCACAGTTCTTTTGTTCTGAGCAAGCTCACTCTTCGGACCCCTTAGGAAACACAATAGAGTAGAAGAGTGCTCTTTTCTCAAAAGCAGAGTGTGTTTCTTGTAAGGCGAGCTAGCGTTCGTTTCCCAGTCCTAAATGGAGTTGAGTCACATGCAGTTTTTGTTCCTACGAGCAAGAGTAGTTTTCTGGTAAGAAGAGTCACTATTGGGCTCCCATTGCCACACAGTACAAATAGCATTCACGTCTGTTCCCAGAATGTACAGTGTATTGGACTGAAAAGGATGTATTGTTCTTGTCAGTTTCCTAAGCAGAATTGAACTAGATATGGCCGTGTATGTAGGAAGTAGAGTTCTTTTGTTGTGAGCAAGCTCTCTGTTCTGTCCCTATAGGAAACACAGTAGAGTAGAAGTGTGCTCTTTTCTCAAAAGCAGAGTGTGTTTCTTGTAAGGCGAGCTAGCGTTTGTTTCCCAGTCCTAAATGGAGTTGAATCACATGCAGTTTCTGGTCCTACGAGCAAGAGTTGTTTTCTGGTAAGGAAAGTCACTATTGTGCTCCCATTGCCATACACAGTGCAAAAACACTGGCGTCTGTTCCCTGCATGTACAGAGTATTGGACTGAATAGGAGCTACTGTTCTTGTCAGTTTCCTAAGCAGAGTTGAACTAGATATGGCCCCTGTGTGTAGGAAGCACAGTTCTTTGTTCTGAGCAAGTTCACTGTTCTGGCCCTATAGGAAACACAGTAGAGTAGAAGAGTGCTCTTTTCTCAAAAGCAGAGTGTGTTTCTTGTAAGGCGAGCTAGCCTTTCTTTCCCAGTCCTAAATGGAGTTGAGTCAGATGCAGTTTCTGGTCCTACGAACAAGAGTTGTTTTCTGGTACGAAGAGTCACTATTGCGCTCCCATTGTCATACACAGTCCTAATAGCACTGGTGTCTGTTCCCAGCATGTGCAGTATATTTGACTGAAGAGGGTATACTGTTCTTGTCAGTTTCCTAAGCTGAGTTGAACTAGATATGGCCGTGTGTGTAGGAAGCACACTTCTTTTGTTCTGTGCAAGCTCACTGTTCTGGCCATAGAGGAAACACAGTAGAGTATAAGAGTGCTCTTTTCTCAAAAGCAGAGTGTATTTCTGGTAAGGCGAGCTAGCATTTATTTCCCAGTTCTAAATGGAGTTGAATCACATGCAGTTTTTGGTCCTATGAGCAAGAGTTGTTTTCTGGTAAGGAATGTCACTATTGTGCTCTCATTGCCATACACAGTGCAAATTGCACTCGCGTCTGTTCCCAGCATGTACAGTGTATTGGACTGAAGAAGAGCTACTTTTCTTCTCTATTTCCTAAGCAGAGTTGAACTAGATATGTTCCGTGTGTGTAGGAAGTACAGTTCTTTTGTTCTGAGCAAGCTCACTATTCTGGCCCTATAGGAAACACAGTAGCTTAGAAGAGTGCTCTTTTCTCAAAAGCAGAGTGTGTTTCTTGTAAGGCAAGCTAGCGTTTGTTTCCCAGTCCTAAATGGAGTTGAATCACATGCAGTTTCTCGTCCTTCGAGCAAGATTTGTTTTCTGGTAAGAAGAGTCACTATTGCGCTCCCATTGTCATTCACAGGGCAAATAGCACTGGCATCTGTTCCCAGCAAATACAGTGTATTAGACTGAAGAGGATCTACTGTTCTTGTCAGGTTCCTAAGCAGAGTTGAACTAGATATGGCCGTGTGTGTAGGAAGCACAGTTCTTTTGTTCTGAGAAAGCTCACTCTTTGGACACCATAGGAAACACAGTAGAGTAGAAGAGTGCTCTTTTCTCAAAAGCAGAGTGTGTTTCTTGTAAGGCGAGCTAGCGTTTGTTTCCCAGTCCTAAATGGAGTTGAATCACATGCAGTTTCTGGTCCTACGAGCAAGAGTTGTTTTCTGGTAAGGAAAGTCATTATTGCGGGCCCATTGCCATACATAGTGCAAATAGCACTCGCGTCTGTTCCCAGCAAGTACAGTGTATTGGACTGAAGAGGAGCTACTGTTCTTGTCAGTTTCCTAAGCAGAGTTGGACTAGATATGGCCTCTGTGTGTAGGAAGCACACTTCTTTTGTTCTGAGCAAGTTCACTGTTCTGGCCCTATAGGAAACACAGTAGAGTAGAAGAGTGCTTTTTTCTCAAAAGCAGAGTGTGTTTCTTGTAAGGCGAGCTAGCGTTTGTTTCCCAGTCCTAAATGGAGTTGAGTCTCATGCAGTTTCTGGTCCTATGAGCAAGAGTTGTTTTCTGGTAAGAAGAGTCACTTTGCGCTCCCATTGTCATACACAGGGCAAATAGTACTGCTGTCTGTTCAAAGAATGTGCAGTGTATTTGACTGAAGAGGGTATACTGTTCTTGTCAGTTTTTTAAGCTGAATTGAACTAGATATGGCCGTGTGTGTAGGAAGCACACTTCTTTTGTTCTGTGCAAGCTCTCTGTTCTGTCCCTATAGGAAACACAGTAGAGTAGAAGTGTGCTCTTTTCTCAAAAGCAGAGTGTGTTTCTTGTAAGGCGAGCTAGCGTTTGTTTTCCAGTCCTAAATGGAGTTGAATCACATGCAGTTTTTGGTCCTACCAGCAAGAGTTGTTTTCTGGTAAGAAGAGTCACTATTGTGCTCCCTTTGCCATACACAGTGCAAATAGCACTCGCGTCTGTTTCCAGCAACTACAACTGTATTGGACTGCAGAGGAGCTACTGTTCTCGTCAGTTTCCTAAGCAGAGTTGAACTAGATATGGCCCGTGTGTGTAGAAAGCACAGTTCTTTTGTTCTGAGCAAACTCACTGTTCGGACACCATAGGAAACACAGTAGAGTAGAAGAGTGCTCTTTTCTCAAAAGGAGAGTGTGTTTCTTGTAAGGCGAGCTAGCGTTTGTTTCCCAGTCCTAAATGGAGTTGAGTCACATGCAGTTTCTGGTCCTAGGAGCAAGAGTTGTTTTCTGGTAAGAAGAGTCACTATTGCGCTCCCATTGTCATACACAGGGCAAATAGTACTGCTGTCTGTTCAAAGCATGTGCAGTGTATTTGACTGAAGAGGGTATACAGTTCTTGTCAGTTTTTTAAGCTGAATTGAACTAGATATGGCCGTGTGTGTAGGAAGCACACTTTTTTTTTTTTCTGTGCAAGCTCACTGTTCTGGCCCTATAGGAAACAGAGTAGAGTAGAAGAGTGCTCTTTTCTCAAAAGTGAGTGTGTTTCTTTTAAGGCGAGCTAGCGTTTCTTTCCCAGTCCTAAATGGAGTTGAATCCCATGCAGTTTCTGGTCCTATGAGCAAGAGTTGTTTTCTGGTAAGAAGAGTCACTATTGCGCTCCCATCGTCATACACAGGGCAAATAGCACTGGCGTCGGTTCCCAGCATGTACAGTGTATTGGACTGAAGACAATCTACTGTTCTTATCAGGTCCCTAAAAAGAATGGAACTAGATATGACCGTGTGTGTAGGAAGCACAGTTCTTTTGTTCTGAGCAAGCTCACTGTTCGGACCCCTTAGGAAACACAATAGAGTAGAAGAGTGCTCTTTTCTCAAAAGCAGAGTGTGTTTCTTGTAAGGCGAGCTAGCGTTCGTTTCCCAGTCCTAAATGGAGTTGAGTCACATGCAGTTTTTGTTCCTGCGAGCAAGAGTAGTTTTCTGGTAAGAAGAGTCACTATTGGGCTCCCATTGCCACACAGTACAAATAGCATTCACGTCTGTTCCCAGAATGTACAGTGTATTGGACTGAAAAGGATGTATTGTTCTTGTCAGTTTCCTAAGCAGAATTGAACTAGATATGGCCGTGTATGTAGGAAGTAGAGTTCTTTTGTTGTGAGCAAGCTCTCTGTTCTGTCCCTATAGGAAACACAGTAGAGTAGAAGTGTGCTCTTTTCTCAAAAGCAGAGTGTGTTTCTTGTAAGGCGAGCTAGCGTTTGTTTCCCAGTCCTAAATGGAGTTGAATCACATGCAGTTTCTGGTCCTACGAGCAAGAGTTGTTTTCTGGTAAGGAAAGTCACTATTGTGCTCCCATTGCCATACACAGTGCAAAAACACTGGCGTCTGTTCCCTGCATGTACAGAGTATTGGACTGAATAGGAGCTACTGTTCTTGTCAGTTTCCTAAGCAGAGTTGAACTAGATATGGCCCCTGTGTGTAGGAAGCACAGTTCTTTGTTCTGAGCAAGTTCACTGTTCTGGCCCTATAGGAAACACAGTAGAGTAGAAGAGTGCTCTTTTCTCAAAAGCAGAGTGTGTTTCTTGTAAGGCGAGCTAGCCTTTCTTTCCCAGTCCTAAATGGAGTTGAGTCAGATGCAGTTTCTGGTCCTACGAACAAGAGTTGTTTTCTGGTACGAAGAGTCACTATTGCGCTCCCATTGTCATACACAGGCCTAATAGCACTGGTGTTTTTGTTCCCAGCATGTGCAGTATATTTGACTGAAGAGGGTATACTGTTCTTGTCAGTTTCCTAAGCTGAGTTGAACTAGATATGGCCGTGTGTGTAGGAAGCACACTTCTTTTGTTCTGTGCAAGCTCACTGTTCTGGCCATAGAGGAAACACAGTAGAGTATAAGAGTGCTCTTTTCTCAAAAGCAGAGTGTATTTCTGGTAAGGCGAGCTAGCATTTATTTCCCAGTTCTAAATGGAGTTGAATCACATGCAGTTTTTGGTCCTATGAGCAAGAGTTGTTTTCTGGTAAGGAATGTCACTATTGTGCTCTCATTGCCATACACAGTGCAAATTGCACTCGCGTCTGTTCCCAGCATGTACAGTGTATTGGACTGAAGAAGAGCTACTTTTCTTCTCTATTTCCTAAGCAGAGTTGAACTAGATATGTTCCGTGTGTGTAGGAAGTACAGTTCTTTTGTTCTGAGCAAGCTCACTATTCTGGCCCTATAGGAAACACAGTAGCTTAGAAGAGTGCTCTTTTCTCAAAAGCAGAGTGTGTTTCTTGTAAGGCAAGCTAGCGTTTGTTTCCCAGTCCTAAATGGAGTTGAATCACATGCAGTTTCTCGTCCTTCGAGCAAGATTTGTTTTCTGGTAAGAAGAGTCACTATTGCGCTCCCATTGTCATTCACAGGGCAAATAGCACTGGCATCTGTTCCCAGCAAATACAGTGTATTGGACTGAAGAGGATCTACTGTTCTTGTCAGGTTCCTAAGCAGAGTTGAACTAGATATGGCCGTGTGTGTAGGAAGCACAGTTCTTTTGTTCTGAGAAAGCTCACTCTTTGGACACCATAGGAAACACAGTAGAGTAGAAGAGAGCTCTTTTCTCAAAAGCAGAGTGTGTTTCTTGTAAGGCGAGCTAGCGTTTGTTTCCCAGTCCTAAATGGAGTTGAATCACATGCAGTTTCTGGTCCTACGAGCAAGAGTTGTTTTCTGGTAAGGAAAGACATTATTGCGGGCCCATTGCCATACATAGTGCAAATAGCACTCGCGTCTGTTCCCAGCAAGTACAGTGTATTGGACTGAAGAGGAGCTACTGTTCTTGTAAGTTTCCTAAGCAGAGTTGGACTAGATATATCCTCTGTGTGTAGGAAGCACAGTTCTTTTGTTCTGAGCAAGTTCACTGTTCTGGCCCTATAGGAAACACAGTAGAGTAGAAGAGTGCTTTTTTCTCAAAAGCAGAGTGTGTTTCTTGTAAGGCGAGCTAGCGTTTGTTTCCAAGTCCTAAATGGAGTTGAGTCTCATGCAGTTTCTGGTCCTATGAGCAAGAGTTGTTTTCTGGTAAGAAGAGTCACTTTGCGCTCCCATTGTCATACACAGGGCAAATAGTACTGCTGTCTGTTCAAAGAATGTGCAGTGTATTTGACTGAAGAGGGTATACTGTTCTTGTCAGTTTTTTAAGCTGAATTGAACTAGATATGGCCGTGTGTGTAGGAAGCACACTTCTTTTGTTCTGTGCAAGCTCTCTGTTCTGTCCCAATAGGAAACACAGTAGAGTAGAAGTGTGCTCTTTTCTCAAAAGCAGAGTGTGTTTCTTGTAAGGCGAGCTAGCGTTTGTTTTCCAGTCCTAAATGGAGTTGAATCACATGCAGTTTTTGGTCCTACCAGCAAGAGTTGTTTTCTGGTAAGAAGAGTCACTATTGTGCTCCCTTTGCCATACACAGTGCAAATAGCACTCGCGTCTGTTTCCAGCAACTACAACTGTATTGGACTGCAGAGGAGCTACTGTTCTCGTCAGTTTCCTAAGCAGAGTTGAACTAGATATGGCCCGTGTGTGTAGGAAGCACAGTTCTTTTGTTCTGAGCAAGCTCACTGTTCGGACACCATAGGAAACACAGTAGAGTAGAAGAGTGCTCTTTTCTCAAAAGCAGAGTGTGTTTCTTGTAAGGCGAGCTAGCGTTTTTTTCCCAGTCCTAAATGGAGTTGAATCACATGCAGTTTCTGGTCCTACGAGCAAGAGTTGTTTTCTGGTAAGGAAAGTCATTATTGCGCTCCCATTGCCATACATAGTGCAAATAGCACTCGCGTCTGTTCCCAGCAAGTACAGTGTATTGGACTGAAGAGGAGCTACTGTTCTTGTCAGTTTCCTAAGCAGAGTTGAACTAGATATGGCCTCTGTGTGTAGGAAGCACAGTTCTTTTGTTCTGAGCAAGTTCACTGTTCTGGCCCTATAGGAAACACAGTAGAGTAGAAGAGTGCTCTTTTCTCAAAAGTGAGTGTGTTTCTTTTAAGGCGAGCTAGCGTTTCTTTCCCAGTCCTAAATGGAGTTGAATCCCATGCAGTTTCTGGTCCTATGAGCAAGAGTTGTTTTGTGGTAAGAAGAGTCACTATTGTGCTCCCATCGTCATACACAGGGCAAATAGCACTGGCGTCGGTTCCCAGCATGTACAGTGTATTGGACTGAAGACAATCTACTGTTCTTATCAGGTCCCTAAAAAGAATTGAACTAGATATGACCGTGTGTGTAGGAAGCACAGTTCTTTTGTTCTGAGCAAGCTCACTCTTCGGACCCCTTAGGAAACACAATAGAGTAGAAGAGTGCTCTTTTCTCAAAAGCAGAGTGTGTTTCTTGTAAGGCGAGCTAGCGTTCGTTTCCCAGTCCTAAATGGAGTTGAGTCACATGCAGTTTTTGTTCCTGCGAGCAAGAGTAGTTTTCTGGTAAGAAGAGTCACTATTGGGCTCCCATTGCCACACAGTACAAATAGCATTCACGTCTGTTCCCAGAATGTACAGTGTATTGGACTGAAAAGGATGTATTGTTCTTGTCAGTTTCCTAAGCAGAATTGAACTAGATATGGCCGTGTATGTAGGAAGTAGAGTTCTTTTGTTGTGAGCAAGCTCTCTGTTCTGTCCCTATAGGAAACACAGTAGAGTAGAAGTGTGCTCTTTTCTCAAAAGCAGAGTGTGTTTCTTGTAAGGCGAGCTAGCGTTTGTTTCCCAGTCCTAAATGGAGTTGAATCACATGCAGTTTCTGGTCCTACGAGCAAGAGTTGTTTTCTGGTAAGGAAAGTCACTATTGTGCTCCCATTGCCATACACAGTGCAAAAACACTGGCGTCTGTTCCCTGCATGTACAGAGTATTGGACTGAATAGGAGCTACTGTTCTTGTCAGTTTCCTAAGCAGAGTTGAACTAGATATGGCCCCTGTGTGTAGGAAGCACAGTTCTTTGTTCTGAGCAAGTTCACTGTTCTGGCCCTATAGGAAACACAGTAGAGTAGAAGAGTGCTCTTTTCTCAAAAGCAGAGTGTGTTTCTTGTAAGGCGAGCTAGCCTTTCTTTCCCAGTCCTAAATGGAGTTGAGTCAGATGCAGTTTCTGGTCCTACGAACAAGAGTTGTTTTCTGGTACGAAGAGTCACTATTGCGCTCCCATTGTCATACACAGTCCTAATAGCACTGGTGTCTGTTCCCAGCATGTGCAGTATATTTGACTGAAGAGGGTATACTGTTCTTGTCAGTTTCCTAAGCTGAGTTGAACTAGATATGGCCGTGTGTGTAGGAAGCACACTTCTTTTGTTCTGTGCAAGCTCACTGTTCTGGCCATAGAGGAAACACAGTAGAGTATAAGAGTGCTCTTTTCTCAAAAGCAGAGTGTATTTCTGGTAAGGCGAGCTAGCATTTATTTCCCAGTTCTAAATGGAGTTGAATCACATGCAGTTTTTGGTCCTATGAGCAAGAGTTGTTTTCTGGTAAGGAATGTCACTATTGTGCTCTCATTGCCATACACAGTGCAAATTGCACTCGCGTCTGTTCCCAGCATGTACAGTGTATTGGACTGAAGAAGAGCTACTTTTCTTCTCTATTTCCTAAGCAGAGTTGAACTAGATATGTTCCGTGTGTGTAGGAAGTACAGTTCTTTTGTTCTGAGCAAGCTCACTATTCTGGCCCTATAGGAAACACAGTAGCTTAGAAGAGTGCTCTTTTCTCAAAAGCAGAGTGTGTTTCTTGTAAGGCAAGCTAGCGTTTGTTTCCCAGTCCTAAATGGAGTTGAATCACATGCAGTTTCTCGTCCTTCGAGCAAGATTTGTTTTCTGGTAAGAAGAGTCACTATTGCGCTCCCATTGTCATTCACAGGGCAAATAGCACTGGCATCTGTTCCCAGCAAATACAGTGTATTGGACTGAAGAGGATCTACTGTTCTTGTCAGGTTCCTAAGCAGAGTTGAACTAGATATGGCCGTGTGTGTAGGAAGCACAGTTCTTTTGTTCTGAGAAAGCTCACTCTTTGGACACCATAGGAAACACAGTAGAGTAGAAGAGTGCTCTTTTCTCAAAAGCAGAGTGTGTTTCTTGTAAGGCGAGCTAGCGTTTGTTTCCCAGTCCTAAATGGAGTTGAATCACATGCAGTTTCTGGTCCTACGAGCAAGAGTTGTTTTCTGGTAAGGAAAGACATTATTGCGGGCCCATTGCCATACATAGTGCAAATAGCACTCGCGTCTGTTCCCAGCAAGTACAGTGTATTGGACTGAAGAGGAGCTACTGTTCTTGTAAGTTTCCTAAGCAGAGTTGGACTAGATATATCCTCTGTGTGTAGGAAGCACAGTTCTTTTGTTCTGAGCAAGTTCACTGTTCTGGCCCTATAGGAAACACAGTAGAGTAGAAGAGTGCTTTTTTCTCAAAAGCAGAGTGTGTTTCTTGTAAGGCGAGCTAGCGTTTGTTTCCAAGTCCTAAATGGAGTTGAGTCTCATGCAGTTTCTGGTCCTATGAGCAAGAGTTGTTTTCTGGTAAGAAGAGTCACTTTGCGCTCCCATTGTCATACACAGGGCAAATAGTACTGCTGTCTGTTCAAAGAATGTGCAGTGTATTTGACTGAAGAGGGTATACTGTTCTTGTCAGTTTTTTAAGCTGAATTGAACTAGATATGGCCGTGTGTGTAGGAAGCACACTTCTTTTGTTCTGTGCAAGCTCTCTGTTCTGTCCCAATAGGAAACACAGTAGAGTAGAAGTGTGCTCTTTTCTCAAAAGCAGAGTGTGTTTCTTGTAAGGCGAGCTAGCGTTTGTTTTCCAGTCCTAAATGGAGTTGAATCACATGCAGTTTTTGGTCCTACCAGCAAGAGTTGTTTTCTGGTAAGAAGAGTCACTATTGTGCTCCCTTTGCCATACACAGTGCAAATAGCACTCGCGTCTGTTTCCAGCAACTACAACTGTATTGGACTGCAGAGGAGCTACTGTTCTCGTCAGTTTCCTAAGCAGAGTTGAACTAGATATGGCCCGTGTGTGTAGGAAGCACAGTTCTTTTGTTCTGAGCAAGCTCACTGTTCGGACACCATAGGAAACACAGTAGAGTAGAAGAGTGCTCTTTTCTCAAAAGCAGAGTGTGTTTCTTGTAAGGCGAGCTAGCGTTTTTTTCCCAGTCCTAAATGGAGTTGAATCACATGCAGTTTCTGGTCCTACGAGCAAGAGTTGTTTTCTGGTAAGGAAAGTCATTATTGCGCTCCCATTGCCATACATAGTGCAAATAGCACTCGCGTCTGTTCCCAGCAAGTACAGTGTATTGGACTGAAGAGGAGCTACTGTTCTTGTCAGTTTCCTAAGCAGAGTTGAACTAGATATGGCCTCTGTGTGTAGGAAGCACAGTTCTTTTGTTCTGAGCAAGTTCACTGTTCTGGCCCTATAGGAAACACAGTAGAGTAGAAGAGTGCTCTTTTCTCAAAAGTGAGTGTGTTTCTTTTAAGGCGAGCTAGCGTTTCTTTCCCAGTCCTAAATGGAGTTGAATCCCATGCAGTTTCTGGTCCTATGAGCAAGAGTTGTTTTCTGGTAAGAAGAGTCACTATTGTGCTCCCATCGTCATACAAAGGGCAAATAGCACTGGCGTCGGTTCCCAGCATGTACAGTGTATTGGACTGAAGACAATCTACTGTTCTTATCAGGTCCCTAAAAAGAATTGAACTAGATATGACCGTGTGTGTAGGAAGCACAGTTCTTTTGTTCTGAGCAAGCTCACTCTTCGGACCCCTTAGGAAACACAATAGAGTAGAAGAGTGCTCTTTTCTCAAAAGCAGAGTGTGTTTCTTGTAAGGCGAGCTAGCGTTCGTTTCCCAGTCCTAAATAGAGTTGAGTCACATGCAGTTTTTGTTCCTGCGAGCAAGAGTAGTTTTCTGGTAAGAAGAGTCACTATTGGGCTCCCATTGCCACACAGTACAAATAGCATTCACGTCTGTTCCCAGAATGTACAGTGTATTGGACTGAAAAGGATGTATTGTTCTTGTCAGTTTCCTAAGCAGAATTGAACTAGATATGGCCGTGTATGTAGGAAGTAGAGTTCTTTTGTTGTGAGCAAGCTCTCTGTTCTGTCCCTATAGGAAACACAGTAGAGTAGAAGTGTGCTCTTTTCTCAAAAGCAGAGTGTGTTTCTTGTAAGGCGAGCTAGCGTTTGTTTCCCAGTCCTAAATGGAGTTGAATCACATGCAGTTTCTGGTCCTACGAGCAAGAGTTGTTTTCTGGTAAGGAAAGTCACTATTGTGCTCCCATTGCCATACACAGTGCAAAAACACTGGCGTCTGTTCCCTGCATGTACAGAGTATTGGACTGAATAGGAGCTACTGTTCTTGTCAGTTTCCTAAGCAGAGTTGAACTAGATATGGCCCCTGTGTGTAGGAAGCACAGTTCTTTGTTCTGAGCAAGTTCACTGTTCTGGCCCTATAGGAAACACAGTAGAGTAGAAGAGTGCTCTTTTCTCAAAAGCAGAGTGTGTTTCTTGTAAGGCGAGCTAGCCTTTCTTTCCCAGTCCTAAATGGAGTTGAGTCAGATGCAGTTTCTGGTCCTACGAACAAGAGTTGTTTTCTGGTACGAAGAGTCACTATTGCGCTCCCATTGTCATACACAGTCCTAATAGCACTGGTGTCTGTTCCCAGCATGTGCAGTATATTTGACTGAAGAGGGTATACTGTTCTTGTCAGTTTCCTAAGCTGAGTTGAACTAGATATGGCCGTGTGTGTAGGAAGCACACTTCTTTTGTTCTGTGCAAGCTCACTGTTCTGGCCATAGAGGAAACACAGTAGAGTATAAGAGTGCTCTTTTCTCAAAAGCAGAGTGTATTTCTGGTAAGGCGAGCTAGCATTTATTTCCCAGTTCTAAATGGAGTTGAATCACATGCAGTTTTTGGTCCTATGAGCAAGAGTTGTTTTCTGGTAAGGAATGTCACTATTGTGCTCTCATTGCCATACACAGTGCAAATTGCACTCGCGTCTGTTCCCAGCATGTACAGTGTATTGGACTGAAGAAGAGCTACTTTTCTTCTCTATTTCCTAAGCAGAGTTGAACTAGATATGTTCCGTGTGTGTAGGAAGTACAGTTCTTTTGTTCTGAGCAAGCTCACTATTCTGGCCCTATAGGAAACACAGTAGCTTAGAAGAGTGCTCTTTTCTCAAAAGCAGAGTGTGTTTCTTGTAAGGCAAGCTAGCGTTTGTTTCCCAGTCCTAAATGGAGTTGAATCACATGCAGTTTCTCGTCCTTCGAGCAAGATTTGTTTTCTGGTAAGAAGAGTCACTATTGCGCTCCCATTGTCATTCACAGGGCAAATAGCACTGGCATCTGTTCCCAGCAAATACAGTGTATTGGACTGAAGAGGATCTACTGTTCTTGTCAGGTTCCTAAGCAGAGTTGAACTAGATATGGCCGTGTGTGTAGGAAGCACAGTTCTTTTGTTCTGAGAAAGCTCACTCTTTGGACACCATAGGAAACACAGTAGAGTAGAAGAGTGCTCTTTTCTCAAAAGCAGAGTGTGTTTCTTGTAAGGCGAGCTAGCGTTTGTTTCCCAGTCCTAAATGGAGTTGAATCACATGCAGTTTCTGGTCCTACGAGCAAGAGTTGTTTTCTGGTAAGGAAAGTCATTATTGCGGGCCCATTGCCATACATAGTGCAAATAGCACTCGCGTCTGTTCCCAGCAAGTACAGTGTATTGGACTGAAGAGGAGCTACTGTTCTTGTCAGTTTCCTAAGCAGAGTTGGACTAGATATGGCCTCTGTGTGTAGGAAGCACAGTTCTTTTGTTCTGAGCAAGTTCACTGTTCTGGCCCTATAGGAAACACAGTAGAGTAGAAGAGTGCTTTTTTCTCAAAAGCAGAGTATGTTTCTTGTAAGGCGAGCTAGCGTTTGTTTCCCAGTCCTAAATGGAGTTGAGTCTCATGCAGTTTCTGGTCCTATGAGCAAGAGTTGTTTTCTGGTAAGAAGAGTCACTTTGCGCTCCCATTGTCATACACAGGGCAAATAGTACTGCTGTCTGTTCAAAGAATGTGCAGTGTATTTGACTGAAGAGGGTATACTGTTCTTGTCAGTTTTTTAAGCTGAATTGAACTAGATATGGCCGTGTGTGTAGGAAGCACACTTCTTTTGTTCTGTGCAAGCTCTCTGTTCTGTCCCTATAGGAAACACAGTAGAGTAGAAGTGTGCTCTTTTCTCAAAAGCAGAGTGTGTTTCTTGTAAGGCGAGCTAGCGTTTGTTTTCCAGTCCTAAATGGAGTTGAATCACATGCAGTTTTTGGTCCTACCAGCAAGAGTTGTTTTCTGGTAAGAAGAGTCACTACTGTGCTCCCTTTGCCATACACAGTGCAAATAGCACTCGCGTCTGTTTCCAGCAACTACAACTGTATTGGACTGCAGAGGAGCTACTGTTCTCGTCAGTTTCCTAAGCAGAGTTGAACTAGATATGGCCCGTGTGTGTAGGAAGCACAGTTCTTTTGTTCTGAGCAAGCTCACTGTTCGGACACCATAGGAAACACAGTAGAGTAGAAGAGTGCTCTTTTCTCAAAAGGAGAGTGTGTTTCTTGTAAGGCGAGCTAGCGTTTGTTTCCCAGTCCTAAATGGAGTTGAGTCACATGCAGTTTCTGGTCCTACGAGCAAGAGTTGTTTTCTGGTAAGAAGAGTCACTATTGCGCTCCCATTGTCATACACAGGGCAAATAGTACTGCTGTCTGTTCAAAGCATGTGCAGTGTATTTGACTGAAGAGGGTATACAGTTCTTGTCAGTTTTTTAAGCTGAATTGAACTAGATATGGCCGTGTGTGTAGGAAGCACACTTTTTTTTTTTTCTGTGCAAGCTCACTGTTCTGGCCCTATAGGAAACAGAGTAGAGTAGAAGAGTGTTCTTTTCTCAAAAGTGAGTGTGTTTCTTTTAAGGCGAGCTAGCGTTTCTTTCCCAGTCCTAAATGGAGTTGAATCCCATGCAGTTTCTGGTCCTATGAGCAAGAGTTGTTTTCTGGTAAGAAGAGTCACTATTGCGCTCCCATCGTCATACACAGGGCAAATAGCACTGGCGTCGGTTCCCAGCATGTACAGTGTATTGGACTGAAGACAATCTACTGTTCTTATCAGGTCCCTAAAAAGAATGGAACTAGATATGACCGTGTGTGTAGGAAGCACAGTTCTTTTGTTCTGAGCAAGCTCACTGTTCGGACCCCTTAGGAAACACAATAGAGTAGAAGAGTGCTCTTTTCTCAAAAGCAGACTGTGTTTCTTGTAAGGCGAGCTAGCGTTCGTTTCCCAGTCCTAAATGGAGTTGAGTCACATGCAGTTTTTGTTCCTGCGAGCAAGAGTAGTTTTCTGGTAAGAAGAGTCACTATTGGGCTCCCATTGCCACACAGTACAAATAGCATTCACGTCTGTTCCCAGAATGTACAGTGTATTGGACTGAAAAGGATGTATTGTTCTTGTCAGTTTCCTAAGCAGAATTGAACTAGATATGGCCGTGTATGTAGGAAGTAGAGTTCTTTTGTTGTGAGCAAGCTCTCTGTTCTGTCCCTATAGGAAACACAGTAGAGTAGAAGTGTGCTCTTTTCTCAAAAGCAGAGTGTGTTTCTTGTAAGGCGAGCTAGCGTTTGTTTCCCAGTCCTAAATGGAGTTGAATCACATGCAGTTTCTGGTCCTACGAGCAAGAGTTGTTTTCTGGTAAGGAAAGTCACTATTGTGCTCCCATTGCCATACACAGTGCAAAAACACTGGCATCTGTTCCCTGCATGTACAGAGTATTGGACTGAATAGGAGCTACTGTTCTTGTCAGTTTCCTAAGCAGAGTTGAACTAGATATGGCCCCTGTGTGTAGGAAGCACAGTTCTTTGTTCTGAGCAAGTTCACTGTTCTGGCCCTATAGGAAACACAGTAGAGTAGAAGAGTGCTCTTTTCTCAAAAGCAGAGTGTGTTTCTTGTAAGGCGAGCTAGCCTTTCTTTCCCAGTCCTAAATGGAGTTGAGTCAGATGCAGTTTCTGGTCCTACGAACAAGAGTTGTTTTCTGGTACGAAGAGTCACTATTGCGCTCCCATTGTCATACACAGGCCTAATAGCACTGGTGTCTGTTCCCAGCATGTGCAGTATATTTGACTGAAGAGGGTATACTGTTCTTGTCAGTTTCCTAAGCTGAGTTGAACTAGATATGGCCGTGTGTGTAGGAAGCACACTTCTTTTGTTCTGTGCAAGCTCACTGTTCTGGCCATAGAGGAAACACAGTAGAGTATAAGAGTGCTCTTTTCTCAAAAGCAGAGTGTATTTCTGGTAAGGCGAGCTAGCATTTATTTCCCAGTTCTAAATGGAGTTGAATCACATGCAGTTTTTGGTCCTATGAGCAAGAGTTGTTTTCTGGTAAGGAATGTCACTATTGTGCTCTCATTGCCATACACAGTGCAAATTGCACTCGCGTCTGTTCCCAGCATGTACAGTGTATTGGACTGAAGAAGAGCTACTTTTCTTCTCTATTTCCTAAGCAGAGTTGAACTAGATATGTTCCGTGTGTGTAGGAAGTACAGTTCTTTTGTTCTGAGCAAGCTCACTATTCTGGCCCTATAGGAAACACAGTAGCTTAGAAGAGTGCTCTTTTCTCAAAAGCAGAGTGTGTTTCTTGTAAGGCAAGCTAGCGTTTGTTTCCCAGTCCTAAATGGAGTTGAATCACATGCAGTTTCTCGTCCTTCGAGCAAGATTTGTTTTCTGGTAAGAAGAGTCACTATTGCGCTCCCATTGTCATTCACAGGGCAAATAGCACTGGCATCTGTTCCCAGCAAATACAGTGTATTGGACTGAAGAGGATCTACTGTTCTTGTCAGGTTCCTAAGCAGAGTTGAACTAGATATGGCCGTGTGTGTAGGAAGCACAGTTCTTTTGTTCTGAGAAAGCTCACTCTTTGGACACCATAGGAAACACAGTAGAGTAGAAGAGTGCTCTTTTCTCAAAAGCAGAGTGTGTTTCTTGTAAGGCGAGCTAGCGTTTGTTTCCCAGTCCTAAATGGAGTTGAATCACATGCAGTTTCTGGTCCTACGAGCAAGAGTTGTTTTCTGGTAAGGAAAGACATTATTGCGGGCCCATTGCCATACATAGTGCAAATAGCACTCGCGTCTGTTCCCAGCAAGTACAGTGTATTGGACTGAAGAGGAGCTACTATTCTTGTAAGTTTCCTAAGCAGAGTTGGACTAGATATATCCTCTGTGTGTAGGAAGCACAGTTCTTTTGTTCTGAGCAAGTTCACTGTTCTGGCCCTATAGGAAACACAGTAGAGTAGAAGAGTGCTTTTTTCTCAAAAGCAGAGTGTGTTTCTTGTAAGGCGAGCTAGCGTTTGTTTCCAAGTCCTAAATGGAGTTGAGTCTCATGCAGTTTCTGGTCCTATGAGCAAGAGTTGTTTTCTGGTAAGAAGAGTCACTTTGCGCTCCCATTGTCATACACAGGGCAAATAGTACTGCTGTCTGTTCAAAGAATGTGCAGTGTATTTGACTGAAGAGGGTATACTGTTCTTGTCAGTTTTTTAAGCTGAATTGAACTAGATATGGCCGTGTGTGTAGGAAGCACACTTCTTTTGTTCTGTGCAAGCTCTCTGTTCTGTCCCAATAGGAAACACAGTAGAGTAGAAGTGTGCTCTTTTCTCAAAAGCAGAGTGTGTTTCTTGTAAGGCGAGCTAGCGTTTGTTTTCCAGTCCTAAATGGAGTTGAATCACATGCAGTTTTTGGTCCTACCAGCAAGAGTTGTTTTCTGGTAAGAAGAGTCACTATTGTGCTCCCTTTGCCATACACAGTGCAAATAGCACTCGCGTCTGTTTCCAGCAACTACAACTGTATTGGACTGAAGAGGAGCTACTGTTCTCGTCAGTTTCCTAAGCAGAGTTGAACTAGATATGGCCCGTGTGTGTAGGAAGCACAGTTCTTTTGTTCTGAGCAAGCTCACTGTTCGGACACCATAGGAAACACAGTAGAGTAGAAGAGTGCTCTTTTCTCAAAAGCAGAGTGTGTTTCTTGTAAGGCGAGCTAGCGTTTGTTGCCCAGTCCTAAATGGAGTTGAATCACATGCAGTTTCTGGTCCTACGAGCAAGAGTTGTTTTCTGGTAAGGAAAGTCATTATTGCGCTCCCATTGCCATACATAGTGCAAATAGCACTCGCGTCTGTTCCCAGCAAGTACAGTGTATTGGACTGAAGAGGAGCTACTGTTCTTGTCAGTTTCCTAAGCAGAGTTGAACTAGATATGGCCTCTGTGTGTAGGAAGCACAGTTCTTTTGTTCTGAGCAAGTTCACTGTTCTGGCCCTATAGGAAACAGAGTAGAGTAGAAGAGTGCTCTTTTCTCAAAAGTGAGTGTGTTTCTTTTAAGGCGAGCTAGCGTTTCTTTCCCAGTCCTAAATGGAGTTGAATCCCATGCAGTTTCTGGTCCTATGAGCAAGAGTTGTTTTCTGGTAAGAAGAGTCACTATTGCGCTCCCATCGTCATACACAGGGCAAATAGCACTGGCGTCGGTTCCCAGCATGT
Source organism: Peromyscus eremicus (assembly GCF_949786415.1). Lineage (NCBI taxonomy): Eukaryota > Metazoa > Chordata > Mammalia > Rodentia > Cricetidae > Peromyscus > Peromyscus eremicus. The sequence continues at coordinate 78,735 of NW_026735059.1, forward strand.
ACAGTGTATTGGACTGAAGACAATCTACTGTTCTTATCAGGTCCCTAAAAAGAATTGAACTAGATATGACCGTGTGTGTAGGAAGCACAGTTCTTTTGTTCTGAGCAAGCTCACTGTTCGGACCCCTTAGGAAACACAATAGAGTAGAAGAGTGCTCTTTTCTCAAAAGCAGAGTGTGTTTCTTGTAAGGCGAGCTAGCGTTCGTTTCCCAGTCCTAAATGGAGTTGAGTCACATGCAGTTTTTGTTCCTGCGAGCAAGAGTAGTTTTCTGGTAAGAAGAGTCACTATTGGGCTCCCATTGCCACACAGTACAAATAGCATTCACGTCTGTTCCCAGAATGTACAGTGTATTGGACTGAAAAGGATGTATTGTTCTTGTCAGATTCCTAAGCAGAATTGAACTAGATATGGCCGTGTATGTAGGAAGTAGAGTTCTTTTGTTGTGAGCAAGCTCTCTGTTCTGTCCCTATAGGAAACACAGTAGAGTAGAAGTGTGCTCTTTTCTCAAAAGCAGAGTGTGTTTCTTGTAAGGCGAGCTAGCGTTTGTTTCCCAGTCCTAAATGGAGTTGAATCACATGCAGTTTCTGGTCCTACGAGCAAGAGTTGTTTTCTGGTAAGGAAAGTCATTATTGCGGGCCCATTGCCATACATAGTGCAAATAGCACTCGCGTCTGTTCCCAGCAAGTACAGTGTATTGGACTGAAGAGGAGCTACTGTTCTTGTCAGTTTCCTAAGCAGAGTTGGACTAGATATGGCCTCTGTGTGTAGGAAGCACAGTTCTTTTGTTCTGAGCAAGTTCACTTTTCTGGCCCTATAGGAAACACAGTAGAGTAGAAGAGTGCTTTTTTCTCAAAAGCAGAGTGTGTTTCTTGTAAGGCGAGCTAGCGTTTGTTTCCCAGTCCTAAATGGAGTTGAGTCTCATGCAGTTTCTGGTCCTATGAGCAAGAGTTGTTTTCTGGTAAGAAGAGTCACTTTGCGCTCCCATTGTCATACACAGGGCAAATAGTACTGCTGTCTGTTCAAAGAATGTGCAGTGTATTTGACTGAAGAGGGTATACTGTTCTTGTCAGTTTTTTAAGCTGAATTGAACTAGATATGGCCGTGTGTGTAGGAAGCACACTTCTTTTGTTCTGTGCAAGCTCTCTGTTCTGTCCCTATAGGAAACACAGTAGAGTAGAAGTGTGCTCTTTTCTCAAAAGCAGAGTGTGTTTCTTGTAAGGCGAGCTAGCGTTTGTTTTCCAGTCCTAAATGGAGTTGAATCACATGCAGTTTTTGGTCCTACCAGCAAGAGTTGTTTTCTGGTAAGAAGAGTCACTATTGTGCTCCCTTTGCCATACACAGTGCAAATAGCACTCGCGTCTGTTTACAGCAACTACAACTGTATTGGACTGCAGAGGAGCTACTGTTCTCGTCAGTTTCCTAAGCAGAGTTGAACTAGATATGGCCCGTGTGTGTAGGAAGCACAGTTCTTTTGTTCTGAGCAAGCTCACTGTTTGGACACCATAGGAAACACAGTAGAGTAGAAGAGTGCTCTTTTCTCAAAAGCAGAGTGTGTTTCTTGTAAGGCGAGCTAGCGTTTGTTGCCCAGTCCTAAATGGAGTTGAGTCACATGCAGTTTCTGGTCCTACGAGCAAGAGTTGTTTTCTGGTAAGAAGAGTCACTATTGCGCTCCCATTGTCATACACAGGGCAAATAGTACTGCTGTCTGTTCAAAGCATGTGCAGTGTATTTGACTGAAGAGGGTGTACAGTTCTTGTCAGTTTTTTAAGCTGAATTGAACTAGATATGGCCGTTTGTGTAGGAAGCACACTTTTTTTTTTTTCTGTGCAAGCTCACTGTTCTGGCCCTATAGGAAACAGAGTAGAGTAGAAGAGTGCTCTTTTCTCAAAAGTGAGTGTGTTTCTTTTAAGGCGAGCTAGCGTTTCTTTCCCAGTCCTAAATGGAGTTGAATCCCATGCAGTTTCTGGTCCTATGAGCAAGAGTTGTTTTCTGGTAAGAAGAGTCACTATTGCGCTCCCATTGTCATACACAGGGCAAATAGCACTGGCGTCGGTTCCCAGCATGTACAGTGTATTGGACTGAAGACAATCTACTGTTCTTATCAGGTCCCTAAAAAGAATTGAACTAGATATGACCGTGTGTGTAGGAAGCACAGTTCTTTTGTTCTGAGCAAGCTCACTGTTCCGACCCCTTAGGAAACACAATAGAGTAGAAGAGTGCTCTTTTCTCAAAAGCAGAGTGTGTTTCTTGTAAGGCGAGCTAGCGTTCGTTTCCCAGTCCTAAATGGAGTTGAGTCACATGCAGTTTTTGTTCCTGCGAGCAAGAGTAGTTTTCTGGTAAGAAGAGTCACTATTGGGCTCCCATTGCCACACAGTACAAATAGCATTCACGTCTGTTCCCAGAATGTACAGTGTATTGGACTGAAAAGGATGTATTGTTCTTGTCAGTTTCCTAAGCAGAATTGAACTAGATATGGCCGTGTATGTAGGAAGTAGAGTTCTTTTGTTGTGAGCAAGCTCTCTGTTCTGTCCCTATAGGAAACACAGTAGAGTAGAAGTGTGCTCTTTTCTCAAAAGCAGAGTGTGTTTCTTGTAAGGCGAGCTAGCGTTTGTTGCCCAGTCCTAAATGGACTTGAATCACATGCAGTTTCTGGTCCTACGAGCAAGAGTTGTTTTCTGGTAAGGAAAGTCACTATTGTGCTCCCATTGCCATACACAGTGCAAAAACACTGGAGTCTGTTCCCTGCATGTACAGAGTATTGGACTGAATAGGAGCTACTGTTCTTTTCAGTTTCCTAAGCAGAGTTGAAGTAGATATGGCCCCTGTGTGTAGGAAGCACAGTTCTTTGTTCTGAGCAAGTTCACTGTTCTGGCCCGGCCCTATAGGAAACACAGTAGAGTAGAAGAGTGCTCTTTTCTCAAAAGCAGAGTGTGTTTCTTGTAAGGCGAGCTAGCCTTTCTTTCCCAGTCCTAAATGGAGTTGAGTCAGATGCAGTTTCTGGTCCTACGAACAAGAGTTGTTTTCTGGTACGAAGAGTCACTATTGCGCTCCCATTGTCATACACAGGCCTAATAGCACTGGTGTCTGTTCCCAGCATGTGCAGTATATTTGACTGAAGAGGGTATACTGTTCTTGTCAGTTTCCTAAGCTAAGTTGAACTAGATATGGCCGTGTGTGTAGGAAGCACACTTCTTTTGTTCTATGCAAGCTCACTGTTCTGGCCATAGAGGAAACACAGTAGAGTATAAGAGTGCTCTTTTCTCAAAAGCAGAGTGTATTTCTGGTAAGGCGAGCTAGCATTTATTTCCCAGTTCTAAATGGAGTTGAATCACATGCAGTTTTTGGTCCTATGAGCAAGAGTTGTTTTCTGGTAAGGAATGTCACTATTGTGCTCTCATTGCCATACACAGTGCAAATTGCACTCGCGTCTGTTCCCAGCATGTACAGTGTATTGGACTGAAGAAGAGCTACTTTTCTTCTCTATTTCCTAAGCAGAGTTGAACTAGATATGTTCCGTGTGTGTAGGAAGTACAGTTCTTTTGTTCTGAGCAAGCTCACTATTCTGGCCCTATAGGAAACACAGTAGCTTAGAAGAGTGCTCTTTTCTCAAAAGCAGAGTGTGTTTCTTGTAAGGCAAGCTAGCGTTTGTTTCCCAGTCCTAAATGGAGTTGAATCACATGCAGTTTCTCGTCCTTCGAGCAAGATTTGTTTTCTGGTAAGAAGAGTCACTATTGCGCTCCCATTGTCATTCACAGGGCAAATAGCACTGGCATCTGTTCCCAGCAAATACAGTGTATTGGACTGAAGAGGATCTACTGTTCTTGTCAGGTTCCTAAGCAGAGTTGAACTAGATATGGCCGTGTGTGTAGGAAGCACAGTTCTTTTGTTCTGAGAAAGCTCACTCTTTGGACACCATAGGAAACACAGTAGAGTAGAAGAGTGCTCTTTTCTCAAAAGCAGAGTGTGTTTCTTGTAAGGCGAGCTAGCGTTTGTTTCCCAGTCCTAAATGGAGTTGAATCACATGCAGTTTCTGTCCTACGAGCAAGAGTTGTTTTCTGGTAAGGAAAGTCATTATTGCGGGCCCATTGCCATACATAGTGCAAATAGCACTCGCGTCTGTTCCCAGCAAGTACAGTGTATTGGACTGAAGAGGAGCTACTGTTCTTGTCAGTTTCCTAAGCAGAGTTGGACTAGATATGGCCTCTGTGTGTAGGAAGCACAGTTCTTTTGTTCTGAGCAAGTTCACTGTTCTGGCCTATAGGAAACACAGTAGAGTAGAAGAGTGCTTTTTTCTCAAAAGCAGAGTGTGTTTCTTGTAAGGCGAGCTAGCGTTTGTTTCCCAGTCCTAAATGGAGTTGAGTCTCATGCAGTTTCTGGTCCTATGAGCAAGAGTTGTTTTCTGGTAAGAAGAGAAACTTTGCGCTCCCATTGTCATACACAGGGCAAATAGTACTGCTGTCTGTTCAAAGAATGTGCAGTGTATTTGACTGAAGAGGGTATACTGTTCTTGTCAGTTTTTTAAGCTGAATTGAACTAGATATGGCCGTGTGTGTAGGAAGCACACTTCTTTTGTTCTGTGCAAGCTCTCTGTCCTGTCCCTATAGGAAACACAGTAGAGTAGAAGTGTGCTCTTTTCTCAAAAGCAGAGTGTGTTTCTTGTAAGGCGAGCTAGCGTTTGTTTTCCAGTCCTAAATGGAGTTGAATCACATGCAGTTTTTGGTCCTACCAGCAAGAGTTGTTTTCTGGTAAGAAGAGTCACTATTGTGCTCCCTTTCCATACACAGTGAAAATAGCACTCGCGTCTGTTTCCAGCAACTACAACTGTATTGGACTGAAGAGGAGCTACTGTTCTCGTCAGTTTCCTAAGCAGAGTTGAACTAGATATGGCCCGTGTGTGTAGGAAGCACAGTTCTTTTGTTCTGAGCAAGCTCACTGTTCGGACACCATAGGAAACACAGTAGAGTAGAAGAGTGCTCTTTTCTCAAAAGCAGAGTGTGTTTCTTGTAAGGCGAGCTAGCGTTTGTTTCCCAGTCCTAAATGGAGTTGAGTCACATGCAGTTTCTGGTCCTACGAGCAAGAGTTGTTTTCTGGTAAGAAGAGTCACTATTGCGCTCCCATTGTCATACACAGGGCAAATAGTACTGCTGTCTGTTCAAAGCATGTGCAGTGTATTTGACTGAAGAGGGTATACAGTTCTTGTCAGTTTTTTAAGCTGAATTGAACTAGATATGGCCGTGTGTGTAGGAAGCACACTTTTTTTTTTTTCTGTGCAAGCTCACTGTTCTGGCCCTATAGGAAACAGAGTAGAGTAGAAGAGTGCTCTTTTCTCAAAAGTGAGTGTGTTTCTTTTAAGGCGAGCTAGCGTTTCTTTCCCAGTCCTAAATGGAGTTGAATCCCATGCAGTTTCTGGTCCTATGAGCAAGAGTTGTTTTCTGGTAAGAAGAGTCACTATTGCGCTCCCATCGTCATACACAGGGCAAATAGCACTGGCGTCGGTTCCCAGCATGTACAGTGTATTGGAATGAAGACAATCTACTGTTCTTATCAGGTCCCTAAAAAGAATTGAACTAGATATGACCGTGTGTGTAGGAAGCACAGTTCTTTTGTTCTGAGCAAGCTCACTGTTCGGACCCCTTAGGAAACACAATAGAGTAGAAGAGTGCTCTTTTCTCAAAAGCAGAGTGTGTTTCTTGTAAGGCGAGCTAGCGTTCGTTTCCCAGTCCTAAATGGAGTTGAGTCACATGCAGTTTTTGTTCCTGCGAGCAAGAGTAGTTTTCTGGTAAGAAGAGTCACTATTGGGCTCCCATTGCCACACAGTACAAATAGCATTCACGTCTGTTCCCAGAATGTACAGTGTATTGGACTGAAAAGGATGTATTGTTCTTGTCAGTTTCCTAAGCAGAATTGAACTAGATATGGCCGTGTATGTAGGAAGTAGAGTTCTTTTGTTGTGAGCAAGCTCTCTGTTCTGTCCCTATAGGAAACACAGTAGAGTAGAAGTGTGCTCTTTTCTCAAAAGCAGAGTGTGTTTCTTGTAAGGCAAGCTAGCGTTTGTTTCCCAGTCCTAAATGGAGTTGAATCACATGCAGTTTCTGGTCCTACAAGCAAGAGTTGTTTTCTGGTAAGGAAAGTCACTATTGTGCTCCCATTGCCATACACAGTGCAAAAACACTGGCATCTGTTCCCTGCATGTACAGAGTATTGGACTGAATAGGAGCTACTGTTCTTGTCAGTTTCCTAAGCAGAGTTGAACTAGATATGGCCCCTGTGTGTAGGAAGCACAGTTCTTTGTTCTGAGCAAGTTCACTGTTCTGGCCCTATAGGAAACACAGTAGAGTAGAAGAGTGCTCTTTTCTCAAAAGCAGAGTGTGTTTCTTGTAAGGCGAGCTAGCCTTTCTTTCCCAGTCCTAAATGGAGTTGAGTCAGATGCAGTTTCTGGTCCTACGAACAAGAGTTGTTTTCTGGTACGAAGAGTCACTATTGCGCTCCCATTGTCATACACAGGCCTAATAGCACTGGTGTCTGTTCCCAGCATGTGCAGTATATTTGACTGAAGAGGGTATACTGTTCTTGTCAGTTTCCTAAGCTGAGTTGAACTAGATATGGCCGTGTGTGTAGGAAGCACACTTCTTTTGTTCTGTGCAAGCTCACTGTTCTGGCCATAGAGGAAACACAGTAGAGTATAAGAGTGCTCTTTTCTCAAAAGCAGAGTGTATTTCTGGTAAGGCGAGCTAGCATTTATTTCCCAGTTCTAAATGGAGTTGAATCACATGCAGTTTTTGGTCCTATAAGCAAGAGTTGTTTTCTGGTAAGGAATGTCACTATTGTGCTCTCATTGCCATACACAGTGCAAATTGCACTCGCGTCTGTTCCCAGCATGTACAGTGTATTGGACTGAAGAAGAGCTACTTTTCTTCTCTATTTCCTAAGCAGAGTTGAACTAGATATGTTCCGTGTGTGTAGGAAGTACAGTTCTTTTGTTCTGAGCAAGCTCACTATTCTGGCCCTATAGGAAACACAGTAGCTTAGAAGAGTGCTCTTTTCTCAAAAGCAGAGTGTGTTTCTTGTAAGGCAAGCTAGCGTTTGTTTCCCAGTCCTAAATGGAGTTGAATCACATGCAGTTTCTCGTCCTTCGAGCAAGATTTGTTTTCTGGTAAGAAGAGTCACTATTGCGCTCCCATTGTCATTCACAGGGCAAATAGCACTGGCATCTGTTCCCAGCAAATACAGTGTATTGGACTGAAGAGGATCTACTGTTCTTGTCAGGTTCCTAAGCAGAGTTGAACTAGATATGGCCGTGTGTGTAGGAAGCACAGTTCTTTTGTTCTGAGAAAGCTCACTCTTTGGACACCATAGGAAACACAGTAGAGTAGAAGAGTGCTCTTTTCTCAAAAGCAGAGTGTGTTTCTTGTAAGGCGAGCTAGCGTTTGTTTCCCAGTCCTAAATGGAGTTGAATCACATGCAGTTTCTGGTCCTACGAGCAAGAGTTGTTTTCTGGTAAGGAAAGTCATTATTGCGGGCCCATTTCCATACATAGTGCAAATAGCACTCGCGTCTGTTCCCAGCAAGTACAGTGTATTGGACTGAAGAGGAGCTACTGTTCTTGTCAGTTTCCTAAGCAGAGTTGGACTAGATATATCCTCTGTGTGTAGGAAGCACAGTTCTTTTGTTCTGAGCAAGTTCACTGTTCTGGCCCTATAGGAAACACAGTAGAGTAGAAGAGTGCTTTTTTCTCAAAAGCAGAGTGTGTTTCTTGTAAGGCGAGCTAGCGTTTCTTTCCCAGTCCTAAATGGAGTTGAGTCTCATGCAGTTTCTGGTCCTATGAGCAAGAGTTGTTTTCTGGTAAGAAGAGTCACTTTGCGCTCCCTTTGTCATACACAGGGCAAATAGTACTGCTGTCTGTTCAAAGAATGTGCAGTGTATTTGACTGAAGAGGGTATACTGTTCTTGTCAGTTTTTTAAGCTGAATTGAACTAGATATGGCCGTGTGTGTAGGAAGCACACTTCTTTTGTTCTGTGCAAGCTCTCTGTTCTGTCCCTATAGGAAACACAGTAGAGTAGAAGTGTGCTCTTTTCTCAAAAGCAGAGTGTGTTTCTTGTAAGGCGAGCTAGCGTTTGTTTTCCAGTCCTAAATGGAGTTGAATCACATGCAGTTTTTGGTCCTACCAGCAAGAGTTGTTTTCTGGTAAGAAGAGTCACTATTGTGCTCCCTTTGCCATACACAGTGCAAATAGCACTCGCGTCTGTTTCCAGCAACTACAACTGTATTGGACTGCAGAGGAGCTACTGTTCTCGTCAGTTTCCTAAGCAGAGTTGAACTAGATATGGCCCGTGTGTGTAGGAAGCACAGTTCTTTTGTTCTGAGCAAGCTCACTGTTCGGACACCATAGGAAACACAGTAGAGTAGAAGAGTGCTCTTTTCTCAAAAGCAGAGTGTGTTTCTTGTAAGGCGAGCTAGCGTTTGTTTCCCAGTCCTAAATGGAGTTGAATCACATGCAGTTTCTGGTCCTACGAGCAAGAGTTGTTTTCTGGTAAGGAAAGTCATTATTGCGCTCCCATTGCCATACATAGTGCAAATAGCACTCGCGTCTGTTCCCAGCAAGTACAGTGTATTGGACTGAAGAGGATCTACTGTTCTTGTCAGTTTCCTAAGCAGAGTTGAACTAGATATGGCCTCTGTGTGTAGGAAGCACAGTTCTTTTGTTCTGAGCAAGTTCACTGTTCTGGCCCTATAGGAAACACAGTAGAGTAGAAGAGTGCTCTTATCTCAAAAGCAGAGTGTGTTTCTTGTAAGGCGAGCTAGCGTTTCTTTCCCAGTCCTAAATGGAGTTGAGTCACATGCAGTTTCTGGTCCTACGAGCAAGAGCTGTTTTCTGGTAAGAAGAGTCACTATTGCGCTCCCATTGTCATACACAGGGCAAATAGTACTGCTGTCTGTTCAAAGCATGTGCAGTGTATTTGACTGAAGAGGGTATACAGTTCTTGTCAGTTTTTTAAGCTGAATTGAACTAGATATGGCCGTGTGTGTAGGAAGCACACTTCTTTTTTTCTGTGCAAGCTCACTGTTCTGGCCCTATAGGAAACAGAGTAGAGTAGAAGAGTGCTCTTTTCTCAAAAGTGAGTGTTTTTCTTTTAAGGCGAGCTAGCGTTTCTTTCCCAGTCCTAAATGGAGTTGAATCCCATGCAGTTTCTGGTCCTATGAGCAAGAGTTGTTTTCCGGTAAGAAGAGTCACTATTGCGCTCCCATCGTCATACACAGGGCAAATAGCACTGGCGTCGGTTCCCAGCATGTACAGTGTATTGGACTGAAGACAATCTACTGTTCTTATCAGGTCCCTAAAAAAAATTGAACTAGATATGTCCGTGTGTGTAGGAAGCACAGTTCTTTTGTTCTGAGCAACTCACTGTTCGGACCCCTTAGGAAACACAATAGAGTAGAAGAGTGCTCTTTTCTCAAAAGCAGAGTGTGTTTCTTGTAAGGCGAGCTAGCGTTCGTTTCCCAGTCCTAAATGGAGTTGAGTCACATGCAGTTTTTGTTCCTGCGAGCAAGAGTAGTTTTCTGGTAAGAAGAGTCACTATTGGGCTCCCATTGCCACACAGTACAAATAGCATTCACGTCTGTTCCCAGAATGTACAGTGTATTGGATAGAAAAGGATGTATTGTTCTTGTCAGTTTCCTAAGCAGAATTGAACTAGATATGGCTGTGTATGTAGGAAGTAGAGTTCTTTTGTTGTGAGCAAGCTCTCTGTTCTGTCCCTATAGGAAACACAGTAGAGTAGAAGTGTGCTCTTTTCTCAAAAGCAGAGTGTGTTTCTTGTAAGGCGAGCTAACGTTTGTTTCCCAGTCCTAAATGGAGATGAGTCACATGCAGTTTTTGGTCCTACCAGCAAGAGTTGTTTTCTGGTAAGGAAAGTCACTATTGTGCTCCCATTGCCATACACAGTGCAAAAACACTGGCGTCTGTTCCCTGCATGTACAGAGTATTGGACTGAATAGGAGCTACTGTTCTTGTCAGTTTCCTAAGCAGAGTTGAACTAGATATGGCCCCTGTGTGTAGGAAGCACAGTTCTTTGTTCTGAGCAAGTTCACTGTTCTGGCCCTATAGGAAACACAGTAGAGTAGAAGAGTGCTCTTTTCTCAAAAGCAGAGTTTGTTTCTTGTAAGGCGAGCTAGCCTTTCTTTCCCAGTCCTAAATGGAGTTGAGTCAGATGCAGTTTCTAGTCCTACGAACAAGAGTTGTTTTCTGGTACGAAGAGTCACTATTGCGCTCCCATTGTCATACACAGGCCTAATAGCACTGGTGTCTGTTCCCAGCATGTGCAGTATATTTGACTGAAGAGGGTATACTGTTCTTGTCAGTTTCCTAAGCTGAGTTGAACTAGATATGGCCGTGTGTGTAGGAAGCACACTTCTTTTGTTCTGTGCAAGCTCACTGTTTTGGCCATAGAGGAAACACAGTAGAGTAGAAGAGTGCTCTTTTCTCAAAAGCAGAGTGTATTTCTGGTAAGGCGAGCTAGCATTTATTTCCCAGTTCTAAATGGAGTTGAATCACATGCAGTTTTTGGTCCTATGAGCAAGAGTTGTTTTCTGGTAAGGAATGTCACTATTGTGCTCTCATTGCCATACACAGTACAAATTGCACTTGCGTCTGTTCCCAGCATGTACAGTGTATTGGACTGAAGAAGAGCTACTTTATTTCTCTATTTCCTAAGCAGAGTTGAACTAGATATGTTCCGTGTGTGTAGGAAGTACAGTTCTTTTCTTCTGAGCAAGCTCACTATTCTGGCCCTATAGGAAACACAGTAGCTTAGAAGAGTACTCTTTTCTCAAAAGCAGAGAGTGTTTCTTGTAAGGCAAGCTAGCGTTTGTTTCCCAGTCCTAAATGGAGTTGAATCACATGCAGTTTCTCGTCCTTCGAGCAAGATTTGTTTTCTGGTAAGAAGAGTCACTATTGCGCTCCCATTGTCATTCACAGGGCAAATAGCACTGGCATCTGTTCCCAGCAAATACAGTGTATTGGACTGAAGAGGATCTACTGTTCTTGTCAGGTTCCTATGCAGAATTGAACTAGATATGGCCATGTGTGTAGAAAGCACAGTTCTTTTGTTCTGAGAAAGCTCACTCTTTGGAACCCGTAGGAAATACAGTAGAGTAGAAGAGTGCTCTTTTCTCAAAAGCAGAGTGTGTTTATTGAAAGGCGAGCTAGTGTTTGTTTCCCAGTCAGAAATGGAATTGAATCCCGTGCAGTTTCTGGTCCTATGAGCAAGAGTTTTTTTCTTGTAAGAAGAGTCACTATTGCGCTCCCATTGCCATACACAGTGCAAATAGCATGGCGTCTGTTCCCTGCATGTACAGAGTATTGGACTGAAGAGGAGCTACTGTTCTTGTCAGTTTCCTAAGCAGAGTTGAACTAGATATGGCCCCTGTGTGTAGGAAGCACAGTTCTTTTGTTCTGAGCAAGTTCACTGTTCTGGCCCTATAGGAAACACAGTAGAGTAGAAGAGTGCTCTTTTCTCAAAAGCAGAGTGTGTTTCTTGTAAGGCGAGCTAGCGTTTCTTTCCCAGTCCTAAATGGAGTTGTGTCACATGCAGTTTCTGGTCCTAAGAGCAAGAGTTGTTTTCTGGTAAGAAGAATCACTATTGCTCTCCCATTGTCATACACAGGGCAAATAGCACTTGTGTCTGTTCCCAGCATGTGCAGTGTATTTGACTGAAGAGGGTATACTGTTCTCATCAGTTTCCTAAGCAGAATTGAGCTAGATATGGCCCGTGTTTGTAGGAAGCACAGTTCTTTTGTTCTGAGCAAGCTCACTCTTCTGGCCATAGAGGAAACACAGTAGAGTAGAAGAGTGCTCTTTTCTCAAAAGCAGAGTGTATTTCTTGTAAGGTGAGCAAGCATTTATTTCCAAGTTCCAAATGGAGTTGAATCACATGCAGTTTTTGGGACTATGAGCAAGAGTTGTTTTCTGGTAAGGAATGTCACTATTGTGCTCTCATTGCCATACACAGTGCAAATTGCACTCGCGTCTGTTCCGTGTATGTACAGTGTATTGGACTGAAGAAGAGCTACTTTTCTTCTCAGTTTCCTAAGCAGAGTTGAACTAGATATGTCCCGTGTGTGTAGGAAGTACAGGTCTTTTGTTCTGAGGAAGCTCACTGTTCTGGCCCTATAGGAAACACAGTAGCGTAGAAGAGTGCTATTTTCTCAAAAGCAGAGTGTGTTTCTTGTAAGACGAGCTAGCCTTTCGTCCCAGTCCTAAATGGAGTTGAATCACATGCAGTTTCTGGTCCTACGAGCTAGAGTAGTTTTCTGATAAGAAGAGTCACTATTGCGCTCCCATTGCCATACACAGTGCAAATAGCACTCGTGTCTGTTCCCAGCAAGTACAGTGTATTGGCCTGAAGAGGAGCTACTGTTCTTGTCAGTTTTCTAAGCGTAGTTGAAGTAGATATGGCCTGTGTGTGTAGGAAGCACAGTTCTTTTGTTCTGAGCAAGCTCACTGTTCGGACCCCATTGGAAAAACAGTAGAGAGGAAGAGTGCTCTTTTCTCAAAAGCAGAGTGTGTTTCTCGTAAGGCGAGCTAGCGTTTGTTTCCCAGTCCTAAATGGAGTTGAATCACATGCAGTTTCTGGTCCTACGAGCAAGAGTTGTTTTCTGGTAATAAGAGTCACTACTGCTCTCCCATTACTATACACAGTGCAAAAACACTGGCGTCTTTTCCCTGCATGTCCAGAGTATTGGACTGAAGAGGAGCTACTGTTCTTGTCAGTTTCCTAAGCAGAGTTGAACTAGATATGGCCTCTGTGTGTAGGAAGCACAGTTCTTTTGTTCTGAGCAAGTTCACTGTTCTGGCCCTATAGGAAACACAGTAGAGTAGAAGAGTGCTCTTTTCTCAAAAGCAGAGTGTGTTTCTTGTAAGGCGAGCTAGCCTTTCTTTCCCAGTCCTAAATGGAGTTGAGTCAGATGCAGTTTCTGGTCCTACGAACAAGAGTTGTTTTCTGGTAAGAAGAGTCACTATTGTGTTCCCATTGTCATACACAGGCCTAATAGCACTGGTGTCTGTTCCCAGCATGTGCAGTATATTTGACTGAAGAGGGTATACTGTTCTTGTCAGTTTCCTAAGCTGAGTTGAACTAGATATGGCCGTGTGTGTAGGAAGCACACTTCTTTTGTTCTGTGCAAGCTCACTGTTCTGGCCATAGAGGAAACACAGTAGAGTATAAGAGTGCTCTTTTCTCAAAAGCAGAGTGTATTTCTGGTAAGGCGAGCTAGCATTTATTTCCCAGTTCTAAATGGAGTTGAATCACATGCAGTTTTTGGTCCTATGAGCAAGAGTTGTTTTCTGGTAAGGAATGTCACTATTGTGCTCTCATTGCCATACACAGTGCAAATTGCACTCGCGTCTGTTCCCAGCATGTACAGTGTATTGGACTGAAGAAGAGCTACTTTTCTTCTCTATTTCCTAAGCAGAGTTGAACTAGATATGTTCCGTGTGTGTAGGAAGTACAGTTCTTTTGTTCTGAGCAAGCTCACTATTCTGGCCCTATAGGAAACACAGTAGCTTAGAAGAGTGCTCTTTTCTCAAAAGCAGAGTGTGTTTCTTGTAAGGCAAGCTAGCGTTTGTTTCCCAGTCCTAAATGGAGTTGAATCACATGCAGTTTCTCGTCCTTCGAGCAAGATTTGTTTTCTGGTAAGAAGAGTCACTATTGCGCTCCCATTGTCATTCACAGGGCAAATAGCACTGGCATCTGTTCCCAGCAAATACAGTGTATTGGACTGAAGAGGATCTACTGTTCTTGTCAGGTTCCTAAGCAGAGTTGAACTAGATATGGCCGTGTGTGTAGGAAGCACAGTTCTTTTGTTCTGAGAAAGCTCACTCTTTGGACACCATAGGAAACACAGTAGAGTAGAAGAGTGCTCTTTTCTCAAAAGCAGAGTGTGTTTCTTGTAAGGCGAGCTAGCGTTTGTTTCCCAGTCCTAAATGGAGTTGAATCACATGCAGTTTCTGGTCCTACGAGCAAGAGTTGTTTTCTGGTAAGGAAAGTCATTATTGCGGGCCCATTGCCATACATAGTGCAAATAGCACTCGCGTCTGTTCCCAGCAAGTACAGTGTATTGGACTGAAGAGGAGCTACTGTTCTTGTCAGTTTCCTAAGCAGAGTTGGACTAGATATGGCCTCTGTGTGTAGGAAGCACAGTTCTTTTGTTCTGAGCAAGTTCACTGTTCTGGCCCTATAGGAAACACAGTAGAGTAGAAGAGTGCTTTTTTCTCAAAAGCAGAGTGTGTTTCTTGTAAGGCGAGCTAGCGTTTGTTTCCCAGTCCTAAATGGAGTTGAGTCTCATGCAGTTTCTGGTCCTATGAGCAAGAGTTGTTTTCTGGTAAGAAGAGTCACTTTGCGCTCCCATTGTCATACACAGGGCAAATAGTACTGCTGTCTGTTCAAAGAATGTGCAGTGTATTTGACTGAAGAGGGTATACTGTTCTTGTCAGTTTTTTAAGCTGAATTGAACTAGATATGGCCGTGTGTGTAGGAAGCACACTTCTTTTGTTCTGTGCAAGCTCTCTGTTCTGTCCCTATAGGAAACACAGTAGAGTAGAAGTGTGCTCTTTTCTCAAAAGCAGAGTGTGTTTCTTGAAAGGCGAGCTAGCGTTTGTTTTCCAGTCCTAAATGGAGTTGAATCACATGCAGTTTTTGGTCCTACCAGCAAGAGTTGTTTTCTGGTAAGAAGAGTCACTATTGTGCTCCCTTTGCCATACACAGTGCAAATAGCACTCGCGTCTGTTTCCAGCAACTACAACTGTATTGGACTGCAGAGGAGCTACTGTTCTGGTCAGTTTCCTAAGCAGAGTTGAACTAGATATGGCCCGTGTGTGTAGGAAGCACAGTTCTTTTGTTCTGAGCAAGCTCACTGTTCGGACACCATAGGAAACACAGTAGAGTAGAAGAGTGCTCTTTTCTCAAAAGCAGAGTGTGTTTCTTGTAAGGCGAGCTAGCGTTTGTTTCCCAGTCCTAAATGGAGTTGAATCACATGCAGTTTCTGGTCCTACGAGCAAGAGTTGTTTTCTGGTAAGGAAAGTCATTATTGCGCTCCCATTGCCATACATAGTGCAAATAGCACTCGCGTCTGTTCCCAGCAAGTACAGTGTATTGGACTGAAGAGGATCTACTGTTCTTGTCAGTTTCCTAAGCAGAGTTGAACTAGATATGGCCTCTGTGTGTAGGAAGCACAGTTCTTTTGTTCTGAGCAAGTTCACTGTTCTGGCCCTATAGGAAACACAGTAGAGTAGAAGAGTGCTCTTATCTCAAAAGCAGAGTGTGTTTCTTGTAAGGCGAGCTAGCGTTTCTTTCCCAGTCCTAAATGGAGTTGAGTCACATGCAGTTTCTGGTCCTACGAGCAAGAGTTGTTTTCTGGTAAGAAGAGTCACTATTGCGCTCCCATTGTCATACACAGGGCAAATAGTACTGCTGTCTGTTCAAAGCATGTGCAGTGTATTTGACTGAAGAGGGTATACAGTTCTTGTCAGTTTTTTAAGCTGAATTGAACTAGATATGGCCGTGTGTGTAGGAAGCACACTTCTTTTTTTCTGTGCAAGCTCACTGTTCTGGCCCTATAGGAAACAGAGTAGAGTAGAAGAGTGCTCTTTTCTCAAAAGTGAGTGTGTTTCTTTTAAGGCGATCTAGCGTTTCTTTCCCAGTCCTAAATGGAGTTGAATCCCATGCAGTTTCTGGTCCTATGAGCAAGAGTTGTTTTCTGGTAAGAAGAGTCACTATTGCGCTCCCATCGTCATACACAGGGCAAATAGCACTGGCGTCGGTTCCCAGCATGTACAGTGTATTGGACTGAAGACAATCTACTGTTCTTATCAGGTCCCTAAAAAAAATTGAACTAGATATGACTGTGTGTGTAGGAAGCACAGTTCTTTTGTTCTGAGCAAGCTCACTGTTCGGACCCCTTAGGAAACACAATAGAGTAGAAGAGTGCTCTTTTCTCAAAAGCAGAGTGTGTTTCTTGTAAGGCGAGCTAGCGTTCGTTTCCCAGTCCTAAATGGAGTTGAGTCACATGCAGTTTTTGTTCCTGCGAGCAAGAGTAGTTTTCTGGTAAGAAGAGTCACTATTGGGCTCCCATTGCCACACAGTACAAATAGCATTCACGTCTGTTCCCAGAATGTACAGTGTATTGGATAGAAAAGGATGTATTGTTCTTGTCAGTTTCCTAAGCAGAATTGAACTAGATATGGCCGTGTATGTAGGAAGTAGAGTTCTTTTGTTGTGAGCAAGCTCTCTGTTCTGTCCCTATAGGAAACACAGTAGAGTAGAAGTGTGCTCTTTTCTCAAAAGCAGAGTGTGTTTCTTGTAAGGCGAGCTAACGTTTGTTTCCCAGTCCTAAATGGAGATGAGTCACATGCAGTTTTTGGTCCTACCAGCAAGAGTTGTTTTCTGGTAAGGAAAGTCACTATTGTGCTCCCAAGGCATACACAGTGCAAAAACACTGGCGTCTGTTCCCTGCATGTCCAGAGTATTGGACTGAAGAGGAGCTACTGTTCTTGTCAGTTTCCTAAGCAGAGTTGAACTAGATATGGCCCCTGTGTGTAGGAAGCACAGTTCTTTTGTTCTGAGCAAGTTCACTGTTCTGGCCCTATAGGAAACACAGTAGAGTAGAAGAGTGCTCTTTTCTCAAAAGCAGAGTGTGTTTCTTGTAAGGCGAGCTAGCCTTTCTTTCCCAGTCCTAAATGGAGTTGAGTCAGATGCAGTTTCTGGTCCTACGAACAAGAGTTGTTTTCTGGTACGAAGAGTCACTATTGCGCTCCCATTGTCATACACAGGCCTAATAGCACTGGTGTCTGTTCCCAGCATGTGCAGTATATTTGATTGAAGAGGGTATACTGTTCTTGTCAGTTTCCTAAGCTGAGTTGAACTAGATATGGCCCTGTGTGTAGGAAGCACACTTGTTTTGTTCTGTGCAAGCTCACTGTTTTGGCCATAGAGGAAACACAGTAGAGTAGAAGAGTGCTCTTTTCTCAAAAGCAGAGTGTATTTCTGGTAAGGCGAGCTAGCATTTATTTCCCAGTTCTAAATGGAGTTGAATCACATGCAGTTTTTGGTCCTATGAGCAAGAGTTGTTTTCTGGTAAGGAATGTCACTATTGTGCTCTCATTGCCATACACAGTACAAATTGCACTCGCGTTTGTTCCCAGCATGTACAGTGTATTGGACTGAAGAAGAGCTACTTTTCTTCTCTATTTCCTAAGCAGAGTTGAACTAGATATGTCCCGTGTGTGTAGGAAGTACAGTTCTTTTGTTCTGAGCAAGCTCACTATTCTGGCCCTATAGGAAACACAGTAGCGTAGAAGAGTGCTCTTTTCTCAAAAGCAGAGTGTGTTTCTTGTAAGGCGAGCTAGCGTTTGTTTCCCAGTCTAAATGGAGTTGAATCACATGCAGTTTCTCGTCCTTCGAGCAAGATTTGTTTTCTGGTAAGAAGAGTCACTATTGCGCTCCCATTGTCATTCACAGGGCAAATAGCACTGGCATCTGTTCCCAGCAAGTACAGTGTATTGGACTGAAGAGGATCTACTGTTCTTGTCAGGTTCCTATGCAGAATTGAACTAGATATGGCCATGTGTGTAGAAAGCACAGTTCTTTTCTTCTGAGAAAGCTCACTCTTTGGACCCCATAGGAAACACAGTAGAGTAGAAGAGTGCTCTTTTCTCAAAAGCAGAGTGTGTTTATTGAAAGGCAAGCTAATGTTTGTTTCCCAGTCAGAAATGGAATTGAATCCCGTGCAGTTTCTGGTCCTATGAGCAAGAGTTTTTTTCTTGTAAGAAGAGTCACTATTGCGCTCCCATTGCCATACACAGTGCAAATAGCACTGGCGTCTGTTCCCTGCATGTACAGAGTATTGGACTGAAGAGGAGCTACTGTTCTTGTCAGTTTCCTAAGCAGAGTTGAACTAGATATGGCCCCTGTGTGTAGGAAGCACAGTTCTTTTGTTCTGAGCAAGTTCACTGTTCTGGCCCTATAGGAAACACAGTAGAGTAGAAGAGTGCTCTTTTCTCAAAAGCAGAGTGTGTTTCGTGTAAGGCGAGCTAGCGTTTCTTTCCCAGTCCTAAATGGAGTTGTGTCACATGCAGTTTCTGGTCCTACGAGCAAGAGTTGTTTTCTGGTAAGAAGAGTCACTATTGCTCTCCCATTGTCATACACAGGGCAATAGCACTTGTGTCTGTTCCCAGCATGTGCAGTGTATTTGACTGAAGACGTTATACTGTTCTCATCAGTTTCCTAAGCAGAATTGAACTAGATATGGCCCGTGTTTGTAGGAAGCACAGTTCTTTTGTTCTGAGCAAGCTCACTGTTCTGGCCATAGAGGAAACACAGTAGAGTATAAGAGTGCTCTTTTCTCAAAAGCAGAGTGTATTTCTTGTAAGGCGAGCTAGCATTTATTTCCAAGTTCCAAATGGAGTTGAATCACATGCAGTTTTTGGGACTATGAGCAAGAGTTGTTTTCTGGTAAGGAATGTCACTATTGTGCTCTCATTGCCATACACAGTGCAAATTGCACTCGCGTCTGTTCCGAGTATGTACAGTGTATTGGACTGAAGAAGAGCTACTTTTCTTCTCAGTTTCCTAAGCAGAGTTGAACTAGATATGTCCCGTGTGTGTAGGAAGTACAGTTCTTTTGTTCTGAGCAAGCTCACTGCTCTGGCCCTATAGGAAACACAGTAGCGTAGAAGAGTGCTCTTTTCTCAAAAGCAGAGTGTGTTTCTTGTAAGGCGAGCTAGCGTTTGTTTCCCAGTCCTAAATGGAGTTGAATCACATGCAGTTTCTGGTCCTATGAGCTAGAGTAGTTTTCTGATAAGAAGAGTCACTATTGCGCTCCCATTGCCATACACAGTGCAAATAGCACTCGCATCTGTTCCCAGGAAGTACAGTGTATTGGACTGAAGAGGAGCTACTGTTCTTGTCAGTTTTCTAAGCGTAGTTGAAGTAGATATGGCCCGTGTGTGTAGGAAGCACAGTTCTTTTGTTCTGAGCAAGCTCACTGTTCGGACACCATAGGAAACACAGTAGAGGAGAAGAGTGCTCTTTTCTCAAAATCAGAGTGTGTTTCTTGTAAGGCCAGCTAGCGTTTTTTTCCCTGTCCTATATGGAGTTGAATCACATGCAGTTTCTGGTCCTATGAGCAAGAGTTGTTTTCTGGTAAGAAGAGTCACTATTTCGCTCCCATTGTCATACACAGGGCAAATAGCACTCGCATCTTTTCCCAGCATGTACAGTGTATTGGACTGAAAAGGATCTATTGTTCTTGTCAGTTTCCTAAGCATAATTGAACTAGATGTGGGCGTGTATGTAGGAATCACAGTTTTTTGTTCTGAGCAAGCTCTCTGTTCTGGCCCTATAGGAAACACAGTAGAGTAGAAGAGTGTACTTTTCTCAAAAGCAGAGTGTGTTTCTTTTAAGGCAAGCTAGTGTTTGTTTCCCAGTCCTAAATGGAGTTGAATCACATGCAGTTTCTGGTCCTACAAGCAAGATTTGTTTTCTGGTAAGAAGAGACACTATTTCACTACCATTGTCATACACAGGGCAAATAGCACTGGCATCTGTTCCCAGCAAGTACAGTGTATTGGACTGAAGAAGATCTACTGTTCTTGTCAGGTTCCTACGCAGAATTGAACTAGATATGGCCATGTGTGTAGAAAGCACAGTTCTTTTGTTCTGAGCAAGCTCACTCTTTGGACCCCATGGAAACACAGTAGAGTAGAAGAGTTCTCTTTTCTCAAAAGCAGACTGTGTTTATTGAAAAGCAAGCTAGTGTTTGTTTCCCAGTTAGAAATAGAATTGAATCCCGTGCAGTTTCTGGTCCTATGAGCAAGAGTTTTTTTCTTGTAAGAAGAGTCACTATTGCTCTCCCATGGCCATACACAGTGCAAATAGCACTGGCGTCTGTTCCCTGCATGTACAGAGTATTGGACTGAAGAGGAGCTACTGTTCTTGTCAGTTTCCTAAGCAGAGTTGAACTAGATATGGCCCCTGTGTGTAGGAAGCACAGTTCTTTTGTTCTGAGCATGTTCACTGTTCTGGCCCTATAGGAAACACAGTAGAGTAGAAGAGTGCTCTTTTCTCAAAAGCAGAGTGTGTTTCTTGTAAGGCGAGCTAGCGTTTCTTTCCCAGTCCTAAATGGAGTTGTGTCACATGCAGTTTCTGGTCCTACAAGCAAGAGTTGTTTTTTGGTAAGAAGAGTCACTATTGCGCTCCCATTGTCATACACAGGGCAAATAGCACTGGTGTCTGTTCCCAGCCTGTGCAGTGTATTTGACTGAAGAGGGTATACTGTTCTCATCAGTTTCCTAAGCAGAATTGAACTAGATATGGCCCGTGTGTGTAGGAAGCACAGTTCTTTTGTTCTGAGCAAGCTCACTGTTCTGGCCATAGAGGAAACCTAGTAGAGTAGAAGAGTGCTCTTTTCTCAAAAGCAGAGTGTATTTCTTGTAAGGCGAGCTAGCATTTATTTCCCAGTTCTAAATGGAGTTGAATCACATGCAGTTTTTGGTCCTATGAGCAAGAGTTGTTTTCTGGTAGGGAATGTCACTATTGTGCTCTCCTTGCCATTCACAGTGCAAATTGCACTCGCGTCTGTTCCCAGCATATACAGTGTATTGGACTGAAGAAGAGCTACTTTTCTTCTCAGTTTCCTAAGCAGAGTTGAACTAGATATGTCCCGTGTGTGTAGGAAGTACAGTTCTTTCGTTCTGAGCAAGCTCACTGTTCTGGCCCTATAGGACACACAGTAGAGTAGAAGAGTGCTCTTTTCTCAAAAGCAGAGTGTGTTTCTTGTAAGGCGAGCTAGCGCTTGTTTCCCAGTCGTAAATGGAGTTGAATCACATGCAGTTTCTGGACCTACGAGCAAGAGTTGTTTTCTGGTAAGAAGAGTCAATAATGCGTTCCCATTGTCATACACAGGGCAAATAGCACTGGCGTCGGTTCCCAGCATGTACAGTGTATTGGACTGAAGAGAATCTACTGTTCTTGTCAGGTCCCTAAGCAGAATTGAACTACATATGGCCATGTGTGTAGGAAGCACAGTTCTTTTGTTCTGAGCAAGCTAACTGTTCGGACCCCATAGGAAACACAATAGAGTAGAAGAGTGCTCTTTTCTCAAAAGCAGAGTGTCTTTCTAGTAAGGCAAGCTAGCGTTTGTTTCCCAGTCCTAAATGGAGTTGAATCATATGCAGTTTCAGGTCTTACGAGCAAGAGTTGTTTTCTGGTAAGGAAAGTCACTATTGCACTCCCATTGCCCTACACAGTGCAAATAGCACTCGCGTCTGTTCCCAGCAAGTACAGTGTATTGGACTGAAGAGGAGCTACTGTTCTTGTCAGTTTCCTAAGAGGAGTTGAACCAGATATGGCCCATGTCTGTAGGAGGCACAGTTCTTTTGTTCTGAGAAAGCACACTGTGCAGACATCATAGGAAACACAGTAGAGTAGATGAGTGCTCTTTTCTCAAAATTTGTTTGTGTTTCTTGAAAGGCGAGCTAGTGTTTCTTTCCCAGTACTAAATGGAGTTGAATCCCATGCAGTTTGTGGTCCTATGAGCAAGAGTTGGTTTCTGGTAAGAAGAGTCACTATTGCGCTCCCATTGTCATACACAGGGCAAATAGCACTGGCGTCTCTTCCCAGCATGTACAGTGTATTGGACTGAGGAAGATCTACTGTTCTTGTCAGTTTCCAAGGCAGAATTGAACTAGATATGGCCGTGTGTGTAGGAAGCACAGTTCTCTTGTTCTGATCAAGCTCACTGTTCTGGCCCTATAGAAAACACAGTAGAGTAGATGAGTGCTCTTTTCTCAAAATTAGATTGTGTTTCTTGAAAGGCGAGCTAGAATTTGCTTCCCAGTCAGAAATGGTGTTGAATCCCATGCAGTTTCTGCTACTACGAACAAGAGTTTTTTTCTGGTAAGAAGAGTCACTATTGTGCTCCCATTGCCATAGACAGAGCAAATAGCACTCGCGTCTGTTCCCAGCAAGTACAGTGTATTGGACTGAAGAGCAGCTACTGTTCTTGTCAGTTTTCTAAGCAGAGTTGAACTAGATATGGCCCGTGTGTGTAGGAAGCACAGTTCTTTTGTTGTGAGCAAGCTCACTGTTCAGACAACATAGGAAACACAGTAGAGTAGAAGAGTGCTCTTTTCTGAAAAGCAGAGTGTGTTTCTTGTAAGGCAAGCTAGCGTTTTTTTCCCAGTCATAAATGGCGTTGAATCCCATGCAGTTTCTGGTCCTACGAGCAAGAGTTGTTCTCTGGTAAGAAGAGTCAATATTGCGCTCCCATTGTCATGCACAGGGCAAATAGCACTCGCGTCTGTTCCCAGCAAGTACAGTGTATTGGACTGAAGAGGAGCTACTGTTCTTGTCAGTTTCCTAAGCAGAGTTGAACTAGATATGGGCCGTGTGTGTAGGAAGCACAGTTCTTTTGTTGTGAGCAAGCTCACTGTTCGGACACCATAGGAAACACTGTAGAGTAGAAGAGTGCTCTTTTCCCAAAAGCAGAGTGTGTTTCTTGAAAGGCAAGCTAGTGTTTGTTTCCTAGTCAGAAATGGAATTGAACCCGTGCAGTTTCTGGTCCTATGTCAAGAGTTTTTTTCTGGTAAGAAGAGTCACTATTGCGCTCCCATTGCCATACACAGTGCAAATAGCACTGGCGTCTGTTCCCTGCATATACAGAGTATTGGACTGAAGAGGAGCTACTGTTCTTGTCAGTTTCCTAAGCAGAGTTGAACTACATATGGCCCCTGTGTGTAGGAAGCACAGTTCTTTTGTTCTGAGCAAGTTCACTGTTCTGGGCCTATAGGAAACACAGTAGAGTAGAAGAGTGCTCTTTTCTCAAAAGCAGAGTGTGTTTCTTGTAAGGCGAGCTAGCGTTTCTTTCCTAGTCCTAAATGGAGTTCAATCACATGCACTTTCTGGTCCTATGAGCAAGAGTTGTTTTCTCATAAGGAAAGTCACTATTGCGCTCCCATTGCCATACATAGTGCAAATTCCACTCGCGTATGTTCCCAGCAAGTACAGTGTATTGGACTGAAGACGAGCTACTGTTCTTGTCATTTTCCTAAGAGGAGTTGAACCAGATATGGCCCATGTGTGTAGGAAGCACAGTACTTTTGTTCTGAGAAAGCACACTGTGCGGACATCATAGGAAACACAGTAGAGTAGATGAGTGCTCTTTTCTCAATATTTGATTGTGTTTCTTGAAAGGCGAGCTAGTGTTTGTTTCCCAGTCACAAATGGAGTTGAATTGCATGCAGTTTCTGGTCCTACGAGCAAGAGATGTTTTCTGGTAAGAAGTGTCTCTATTGAGCTCCCATTGCCATACACAGTACAAATAGCACTTGCGTCTGTTCCTAGCAAGTACAGTGTATTGGACTGAAGAGGAGCTAGTGTTCTTGTCAGTTTCCTAAACAGAATTGAACTAGATATGGCCCCTGTGTTTAGGAAGCACAGTTCTTTTGTTCTGAGCAAGCTCACTGTTCAGACACCATAGGAAACACAGAAGAGTAGAAGAGTGCTCTTTTCTCAAAAGCAGAGTGTGTTTCTTGTAAGGCGAGCTAGCGTATTTTTCCCAGTCCTAAATGGAGTTGAATCACATGCAGTTTCTGGTCCTACGACCAAGAGTTGTTTTCTGGTAAGGAAAGTCACTATTGCGCTCCCATTGCCATACACAGTGCAAATAGCACTCGCGTCTGTTCCCAGCAAGTACAGTGTATTGGATTGAAGAGGAGCTACTGTTCTTGTCAGTTTCCTAAGCAGAGTTGAACTAGATATGGCCCGTGTGTTCAGGAAGCACAGTTCTTTTGTTCTGAGCAAGCTCACTGTTCGGACACCATAGGAAACACTGTAGAGTAGAAGAGTGCTCTTTTCTCTAAAGCAGAGTGTGTTTCTTGAAAGGTGAGCTAGTGTTTGTTTCCCAGTCAGAAATGGAATTGAATCCCGTGCAGTTTCTGGTCCTACGAGCAAGAGTTTTTTTCTGGTAAGAAGAGTCACTATTGCGCTCCCATTGCCATACCCAGTGCAAATAGCACTGGCGTCTGTTCCCTGCATGTACAGAGCACTGGACTGAAGAGTAGCTACTGTTCTTGTCAGTTTCCTAAGCAGAGTTGAAGTAGATATGGACCCTGTGTGTAGGAAGCACAGTTCTTTTGTTCTGAGCAAGCTCTCTGTTTGGACACCATAGGAAACACAGTAGTGTAGAAGAGTGCTCTTTTCTCAAAAGCAGAGTGTGTTTCTTGTAAGGCGAGCTAGCGTTTTTTTCCCAGTCCTATATGGAGTTGAATCACATGCAGTTTCTGGTCCTACGAGCAAGAGTTGTTTTCTGGTAAGAAGAGTCACTATTGCGCTCCCATTGTTATACATAGGGCAAATAGCACTGGCGTTGGTTCCCAGCATGTACAGTGTATTGGACTGAAGAGGATCTACTGTTCTTGTCAGGTTCCTAAGTAGAATGAATTAGATATGGCCGTGTGTGTAGGAAGCACAGTTCTTTTGTTCTGAGCAAGCTCAGTGTTCAGACCCCATAGAAAACAAAGTAGAGTAGAAGAGTGCTCTTTTCTCAAAAGCAGAGTGTGTTTCTTGGAAGGCGAGCTAGCATTTGTTTCCCAGTCCTAAATGGAGTTGAGTCACATGCAGTTTGTGTTCCTACGAGCAAGAGTTGTTTTCTGGTAAGAAGAGTCACTATTGCGCTCCCATTGCCATACACAGTACAAATAGCACTCGCGTCTGTTCCCAGCATGTACACTGTATTGGACTGAAGAGGAGCTACTGTTCCTGTCAGTTGCCTAAGCAGAGTTGAAGTAGATATGGCCAATGTTTGTAGGAAGCACAGTATTTTTGTTCTGAGCAAGCTCACTGTTCGGACCCCATAGAAAACACAATAGAGTAGAAGTGTGCTCTTTTCTCAAAAGCAGAGTGTGCTTCTTGTAAGGCGAGCTAGCGTTTGTTTCGCAGTCCTAAATGGAGTTGAATCACATGCAGTTTCTGGTCCTATGAGCAAGAGTTGTTTTCTGGTAAGAAGAGTCACTATTGCGCTCCCATTGTCATACATAGTGCAAATAGCATTCGCGTCTGTTCCCAGCAAGTACAGTGTATTGGACTGAAGAGGAGCTACTGTTCTTGTCATTTTCCTAAGAGGAGTTGAACCAGATATGGCCCATGTGTGTAGGAAGCACAATTCTTTTGTTCTGAGAAAGCACACTGTGCGGACATCATAGGAAACACAGTAGAATAGATGAGTGCTCTTTTCTCAAAAGCAGAGTATGTTTCTTGTAAGGCGAGCTAGCGTTTGTTTTCCAGTCCTAAATGGAGTTGAGTCACATGCAGTTTTTGGTCCTACCAGCAAGAGTTGTTTTCTGGTAAGAAGAGTCACTATTGTGCTCCCTTTGCCATACACAGTGCAAATAGCACTCGCGTCTGTTTCCAGCAACTACACTGTATTGGACTGAAGAGGAGCTACTGTTCTTGTCAGTTTCCTAAGCAGAGTTGAACTAGATATGGCCCGTGTGTGTAAGAAGCACAGTTCTTTTGTTCTGAGCAAGCTCACTGTTCGGACACCATAGGAAACACAGTAGAGTAGAAGAGTGCTCTTTTCTCAAAAGCAGAGTGTGTTTCTTGTAAGGCGAGCTAGCGTTTGTTTCCCAGTCCTAAATGAAGTTGAATCACATGCAGTTTCTGGTCCTACGAGCAAGTGTTGTTTTCTGGTAAGGAAAGTCATTATTGCGCTCCCATTGCCATACATAGTGCAAATAGCACTCGCGTCTGTTCCCACCAAGTACAGTGTATTGGACTGAAGTGGAGCTACTGTTCTTGTCAGTTTCCTAAGCTGAGTTGAACTAGATATGGCCCCTGTGTGTAGGAAGCACAGTTCTTTTGTTCTGAGCATGTTCACTGTTCTGGCCCTATAGGAAACACAGTAGAGTAGAAGAGTGCTCTTTTCTCAAAAGCAGAGTGTGTTTCTTGTAAGGCGAGCTAGCGTTTCTTTCCCAGTCCTAAATGGAGTTGAGTCACATGCATTTTCTGGTCCTACGAGCAAGAGTTGTTTTCTGGTAAGAAGAGTCACTATTGCGCTCCCATTGTCATACACAGGGCAAATAGTACTGCTGTTCAAATCATGTGCAGTGTATTTGACTGAAGAGGGTATACTGTTCTTGTCAGTTTTTTAAGCTGAATTGAACTAGATATGGCCGTGTGTGTGGGAAGCACACTTCTTTTGTTCTGTGCAAGCTCACTGTTCTGGCCCTATAGGAAATAGAGTAGAGTAGAAGAGTGCTCTTTTCTCAAAAGCAGAGTGTGTTTCTTGTAAGGCAAGCTAGCGTTTCTTTACCAGTCCTAAATGGAGTTGAATCCCATGCAGTTTCTGGTCCTATGAGCAAGAGTTGTTTTCTGGTAAGAAGAGTCACTATTGAGCTCCCATTGTCTTACACAGGGCAAATAGCACTGGCGTCGGTTCCCAGCATGTACAGTGTATTGGACTGAAGACAATCTACTGTTCTTATCATGTCCCTAAGCAGAATTGAACTAGATATGACCGTGTGTGTAGGAAGCACAGTTCTTTTGTTCTGAGCAACTCACTGTTCGGACACCATAGGAAACACAGTAGAGTAGAAGAGTGCTCTTTTCTCAAAAGCAGAGTGTGTTTCTTGTAAGGCGAGCTAGCGTTTGTTTCCCAGTCCTAAATGGAGTTGAGTCACATGCAGTTTTTGTTCCTACCAGCAAGAGTTGTTTTCTGGTAAGAAGAGTCACTATTGTGCTCCCATTGCCACACAGTACAAATAGCATTCACGTCTGTTCCCACAATGTACAGTGTATTGGACTGAAAAGGATGTATTTTTCTTGTCAGTTTCCTAAGCATAATTGAACTAGATATGGCCGTGTATGTAGGAAGCAGAGTTCTTTTGTTCTGAGCAAGCTCTCTGTTCTGTCCCTATAGGAAACACAGTAGAGTAGAAGTGTGCTCTTTTCTCAAAAGCAGAGTGTGTTTCTTGTAAGGCAAGCTAGCGTTTGTTTCCCAGTCCTAAATGGAGTTGAGTCACATGCAGTTTTTGGTCCTACCAGCAAGAGTTGTTTTCTGGTAAGGAAAGTCACTATTGTGCTCCCTTTGCCATACACAGTGCAAATAGCACTCGTGTCTGTTTCCAACAAGTACAGTGTATTGGACTGAAGAGGAGCTACTGTTCTTATCATTTTCCTAAGAGGAGTTGAACTAGATATGGCCCGTGTGTGTAGGAAGCACAGTTCTTTTGTTCTCAGAAATCACACTATGCGGACACCATAGGAAACACAGTAGAGTAGAAGAGTGCTCTTTTCTCAAATGCAGATTGTGTTTCTTGAAAGGCAAGCTAGTGTTTGTTTCCCTGTCAGAAATGGAATTGAGTCCCATGCAGTTTCTGGTCCTACGAGCAAGAGTTTTTTTCTGGTAATAAGAGACACTACTGCTCTCCCATTGCCATACACAGTGCAAAAACACTGGTGTCAATTCCCTGCATGTACAGAGTATTGGACTGAATAGGAGCTACTGTTCTTGTCAGTTTCCTAAGCAGAGTTGAACTAGATATGGCCCGTGTGTGTAAGAAGCACAGTTCTTTTGTTCTGAGCAAGCTCACTGTTCGGACACCATAGGAAACACAGTAGAGTAGAAGAGTGCTCTTTTCTCAAAAGCAGAGTGTGTTTCTTGTAAGGCGAGCTAGCGTTTGTTTCCCAGTCCTAAATGAAGTTGAATCACATGCAGTTTCTGGTCCTACGAGCAAGTGTTGTTTTCTGGTAAGGAAAGTCATTATTGCGCTCCCATTGCCATACATAGTGCAAATAGCACTCGCGTCTGTTCCCACCAAGTACAGTGTATTGGACTGAAGTGGAGCTACTGTTCTTGTCAGTTTCCTAAGCTGAGTTGAACTAGATATGGCCCCTGTGTGTAGGAAGCACAGTTCTTTTGTTCTGAGCATGTTCACTGTTCTGGCCCTATAGGAAACACAGTAGAGTAGAAGAGTGCTCTTTTCTCAAAAGCAGAGTGTGTTTCTTGTAAGGCGAGCTAGCGTTTCTTTCCCAGTCCTAAATGGAGTTGAGTCACATGCATTTTCTGGTCCTACGAGCAAGAGTTGTTTTCTGGTAAGAAGAGTCACTATTGCGCTCCCATTGTCATACACAGGGCAAATAGTACTGCTGTTCAAAGCATGTGCAGTGTATTTGACTGAAGAGGGTATACTGTTCTTGTCAGTTTTTTAAGCTGAATTGAACTAGATATGGCCGTGTGTGTGGGAAGCACACTTCTTTTGTTCTGTGCAAGCTCACTGTTCTGGCCCTATAGGAAATAGAGTAGAGTAGAAGAGTGCTCTTTTCTCAAAAGCAGAGTGTGTTTCTTGTAAGGCAAGCTAGCGTTTCTTTACCAGTCCTAAATGGAGTTGAATCCCATGCAGTTTCTGGTCCTATGAGCAAGAGTTGTTTTCTGGTAAGAAGAGTCACTATTGAGCTCCCATTGTCTTACACAGGGCAAATAGCACTGGCGTCGGTTCCCAGCATGTACAGTGTATTGGACTGAAGACAATCTACTGTTCTTATCATGTCCCTAAGCAGAATTGAACTAGATATGACCGTGTGTGTAGGAAGCACAGTTCTTTTGTTCTGAGCAACTCACTGTTCGGACACCATAGGAAACACAGTAGAGTAGAAGAGTGCTCTTTTCTCAAAAGCAGAGTGTGTTTCTTGTAAGGCGAGCTAGCGTTTGTTTCCCAGTCCTAAATGGAGTTGAGTCACATGCAGTTTTTGTTCCTACCAGCAAGAGTTGTTTTCTGGTAAGAAGAGTCACTATTGTGCTCCCATTGCCACACAGTACAAATAGCATTCACGTCTGTTCCCACAATGTACAGTGTATTGGACTGAAAAGGATGTATTGTTCTTGTCAGTTTCCTAAGCATAATTGAACTAGATATGGCCGTGTATGTAGGAAGCAGAGTTCTTTTGTTCTGAGCAAGCTCTCTGTTCTGTCCCTATAGGAAACACAGTAGAGTAGAAGTGTGCTCTTTTCTCAAAAGCAGAGTGTGTTTCTTGTAAGGTGAGCTAGCGTTTGTTTCCCAGTCCTAAATGGAGTTGAGTCACATGCAGTTTTTGGTCCTACCAGCAAGAGTTGTTTTCTGGTAAGGAAAGTCACTATTGTGCTCCCTTTGCCATACACAGTGCAAATAGCACTCGTGTCTGTTTCCAACAAGTACAGTGTATTGGACTGAAGAGGAGCTACTGTTCTTATCATTTTCCTAAGAGGAGTTGAACTAGATATGGCCCGTGTGTGTAGGAAGCACAGTTCTTTTGTTCTCAGAAATCACACTATGCGGACACCATAGGAAACACAGTAGAGTAGAAGAGTGCTCTTTTCTCAAATGCAGATTGTGTTTCTTGAAAGGCAAGCTAGTGTTTGTTTCCCTGTCAGAAATGGAATTGAGTCCCATGCAGTTTCTGGTCCTACGAGCAAGAGTTTTTTTCTGGTAATAAGAGACACTACTGCTCTCCCATTGCCATACACAGTGCAAAAACACTGGTGTCTATTCCCTGCATGTACAGAGTATTGGACTGAATAGGAGCTACTGTTCTTGTCAGTTTCCTAAGCAGAGTTGAAGTAGATATGGCCCCTGTGTGTAGGAAGCACAGTTCTTTTGTTCTGAGCAAGTTCACTGTTCTGGCCCTATAGGAAACACAGTAGAGTAGAAGAGTGCGCTTTTCTCAAAAGCAGAGTGTGTTCCTTGTAAGGCGAGCTAGCCTTTCTTTCCCAGTTCTAAATGGAGTTGAGTCAGATGCAGTTTCTGGTCCTACGAACAAGAGTTGTTTTCTGGTACAAAGAGTCACTATTGCGCTCCCATTGTCATACACAGGCCTAATAGCACTGGTGTCTGTTCCCAGCATGTGCAGTATATTTGACGGAAGAGTGTATACTGTTCTTGTCATTTTCCTAAGCTGAGTTGGACTAGATATGGCCGTGTGTGTAGGAAGCACACTTCTTTTGTTCTGTGCAAGCTCACTGTTCTGGCCATAGAGAAAACACAGTAGAGTAGAAGAGTGCTCTTTTCTCAAAAGCAGAGTGTATTTCTGGTAAGGCGAGCTAGCATTTATTTCCCAGTTCTAAATGGAGTTGAATCACATGCAGTTTTTGGTCCTATGAGCAAGAGTTGTTTTCTGGTAAGAAATGTCACTATTGTGCTCTCATTGCCATACACAGTGCAAATTGCACTCGCGTCTGTTCCCAGCATGTACAGTGTATTGGATTGAAGAAGAGCTACTTTTCTTCTCTATTTCCTAAGCAGAATTGAACTAGATATGTCCCGTGTGTGTAGGAAGTACAGTTCTTTTGTTCTGAGCAAGCTCACTATTCTGGCCCTATAGGAAACACAGTAGCTTAGAAGAGTGCTCTTTTCTCAAAAGCAGAGTGTTTTTCTTGTAAGGCGAGCTAGCGTTTGTTTCCCAGTCCTAAATGGAATTGAATCCCATGCAGTTTCTGGTCCTATGAGCAAGAGTTTTTTTCTTGTAAGAAGATTCACTCTTGCGCTCCCATTGTCATACACAGTGCAAATAGCACTGGCGTATGTTCCCTGCATGTACAGAGTATTGGACTGAAGAGGAGCTACTGTTCTTGTCAGTTTCTAAGCAGAGTTGAACTAGATATGGCCCGTGTGTGTAGGAAGCACAGTTCTTTTGTTCTGAGCAAGCTCACTGTTAGGACACCTTAGGAAACACAGTAGAGTAGAAGAGTGCTCTTTTCTGAAAAGCAGAGTTTGTTTCTTGTAAGGCGAGCTAGCGTTCGTTTCCCAGTCCTAAATGGAGTTGAATCACATGCAGTTTCTGGTCCTACGAGCAAGAGTTGTTTTCTAGTAAGCAAAGTCATTATTGAGCTCCCATTGCCATACATAGTGCAAATAGCACTCGTGTCTGTTCCCAGCAAGTACAGTGTATTGGACTGAAGAGGAGCTACTGTTCTTGTCAGTTTCCTAAGCAGAGTTGAACTAGGTATGGCCCGTGTGTGTAGGAAGCACAGTTCATTTGTTATGAGCAAGCTCACTGTTCGGACAACATAGGAAACACTGTGGAGTAGAAGAGTGCTCTTTTCTCAAATGCAGATTGTGTTTCTTGAAAGGCAAGCTAGTGTTTGTTTCCCAGTCAGAAATGGAATTGAATCCCATGCAGTTTCTGGTCCTACGAGCAAGAGATTTTTTCTGGTAATAAGAGTCATTACTGCTCTCCCATTGCTATACACAGTGCAAAAACACTGGCGTCTTTTCCCTGCATGTCCAGAGTATTGGACTGAAAAGGAGCTACTGTTCTTGTCAGTTTCCTAAGCAGAGTTGAACTAGATATGGCCCCTGTGTGTAGGAAGCACAGTTCTTTTGTTCTGAGCAAGTTCACTGTTCTGGCCCTATAGGAAACGCAGTAGAGTAGAAGAGTGCACTTTTCTCAAAAGCAGAGTGTGTTTCTTGTAAGGCGAGCTAGCGTTTCTTTCCCAGTCCTAAATGGAGTTGAGTCAGATGCCGTTTCTGGTCCTACGAACAAGAGTTGTTTTCTGGTACGAAGAGTCACTATTGCACTCCCATTGTCATACACAGGCCTAATAGCACTGGTGCCTGTTCCCAGCATGTGCAGTATATTTGACTGAAGAGGGTATATTATTCTTGACTGTTTCCTAAGCTGAGTTGAACTAGATATGGCCGTGTGTGTAGGAAGCACACTTCTTTTGTTCTGTGCAAGCTCACTGTTCTGGCCATAGAGGAAACACAGTAGAGTAGAAGAGTGCTCTTTTCTCAAAAGCAGAGTGTATTTCTGGTAAGGCGAGCTAGCATTTATTTCCCAGTTCTAAATGGAGTTGAATCACATGCAGTTTTTGGTCCTATGAGCAAGAGTTGTTTTCTGGTAAGGAATGTCACTATTGTGCTCTCATTGCCATACACAGTGCAAATTGCACTCGCGTCTGTTCCCAGCATGTACAGTGTATTGGACTGAAGAAGAGCTACTTTTCTTCTCTATTTCCTAAGCAGAGTTGAACTAGATATGTCCCGTGTGTGTAGGAAGTACAGTTCTTTTGTTCTGAGCAAGCTCACTATTCTGGCCCTATAGGAAACACAGTAGCGTAGAAGAGTGCTCTTTTCTCAAAAGCAGAGTGTGTTTCTTGTAAGGCGAGCTAGCGTTTGTTTCCCAGTCCTAAATGGAGTTGAATCACATGCAGTTTCTGGTCCTATGAGCTAGAGTAGTTTTCTGATAAGAAGAGTCACTATTGCGCTCCCATTGCCATACACAGTGCAAATAGCACTCGCGTCTGCTCCCAGCAAGTACAGTGTATTGGACTGAAGAGGAGCTACTGTTCTTGTCAGTTTTTTAAGCGTAGTTGAAGTAGATATGGCCTGTGTGTGTAGGAAGCACAGTTCTTTTGTTCTGAGCAAGCTCACTGTTCGGACACCATAGGAAACACAGTAGAGTAGAAGAGTGCTCTTTTCTCAAAAGCAGAGTGTGTTTCTTGTAAGGCGAGCTAGCGTTTGTTTCCCAGTCCTAAATGGAGTTGAATCACATGCAGTTTCTGGTCCTATGAGCAAGAGTTTTTTTCTGGTAAGGAAAGCCATTATTTCGCTCCCATTGCCATTCATAGTGCAAATAGCACTCGCGTCTGTTCCCAGCAAGTACAGTGTATTGGACTGAAGAGGAGCTACTGTTCTTGTCATTTTCCTAAGAGGAGTTGAACTAGATATGGCCCGTGTGTGTAGGAAGCACAGTTCTTTTGTTCTGAGCAAGCTCACTGTTCGGACCCCATAGGAAACACAGTAGAGTAGAACAGTGCTCTTTTCTCAAAAGCAGAGTGTGTTTCTTGTAAGGCGAGCTAGTGTTTGTTTCCCAGTCCTAAATGGCGTTGAATCACATGCAGTTTCTGGTCCTACGAGCAAGAGTTGTTTTCTGGTAAGGAAAGCCATTATTGTGCTCCCATTGCCATTCATAGTGCAAATAGCACTCGCGTCTGTTCCCAGCAAGTACAGTGTATTGGACTGAAGAGGAGCTACTGTTCTTGTCACTTTCCTAAGAGGAGTTGAACTAGATATGGCCCGTGTGTGTAGGAAGCACAGTTCTTTTGTTCTCAGAAATCACACTATGAGGACACCATAGGAACCACAGTAGAGTAGATGAGTGCTCTTTTCTCAAAATTAGATTGTTTTTCTTGAAAGGCAAGCTAGTATTTGCTTCCCATTCAGAAATGGAGTTGAATCCCATGCAGTTTCTGGCCCTACGAGCAAGAGATTTTTCTGGTAAGTTGAGTCACTATTGTGCTCCCATTGCCATACACAGTGCAAATAGCACTGGCTTCTGTTCCCAGCAAGTCAGTGTATTGGACTGAAGAGCAGCTACTGTTCTTGTCAGCTTTCTAAGCAGAGTTTAACTAGATATGGCCAGTGTGTGTAGAGAGCACAGTTCTTTTGTTCTGAGCAAGCTCACTGTTCGGACACCATAGGAAACACAGTAGAGTAGAAGAGTGCTCTTTTCTGAAAAGCAGAGTGTGTTTCTTGTAAGGCGAGCTAGCGTTTGTTTCCCAGTCCTAAATGGAGTTGAATCACATGCAGTTTCTGGTCCTACGAGCAAGAGTTGTTTTCTGGTAAGCAAAGTCATTATTGAGCTCCAATTGCCATACATAGTGCAAATAGCACTCGCGTCTGTTCCCAGAAAGTACAGTGTATTGGACTGAAGAGGATCTACTGTTCTTGTCAGGTTCCTATGCAGAATTGAACTTGATATGGCCATGTGTGTAGAAAGCACAGTTCTTTTGTTCTGAGAAAGCTCACTCTTTTTACCCCATAGGAAACACAGTAGAGTAGAAGAGTGCTCTTTTCTCAAAAGCAGAGTGTGTTTCTTGAAAGGCGAGCTAATGTTTGTTTCCCAGTCAGAAATGGAATTGTATCCCGTGCAGTTTCTGGTCCTATGAGCAAGAGTTTTTTTCTAGTAAGAAGAGTCACTATTGCGCTCCCATTGCCATACACAGTGCAAATAGCACTGGCGTCTGTTCCCTGCATGTACAGAGTATTGGACTGAAGAGGAGCTACTGTTCTTGTCAGTTTCCTAAGCAGAGTTGAACTAGATATGGCCCCTGTGTGTAGGAAGCACAGTTCTTTTGTTCTGAGCAAGTTCACTGTTCTGGCCCTATAGGAAACACAGTAGAGTAGAAGAGTGCTCTTTTCTCAAAAGCAGAATGTGTTTCTTGTAAGGCAAGCTAGCGTTTCTTTCCCAGTCCTAAATGGAGTTGTGTCACATGCAGTTTCTGGTCCTACGAGCAAGAGTTGTTTTCTGGTAAGAAGAGTCACTATTGCTCTCCCATTGTCATACACAGGGCAAATAGCACTTGTTTCTGTTCCCAGCATGTGCAGTGTATTTGACTGAAGACGGTATACTGTTCTCATCAGTTTCCTAAGCAGAATTGAACTAGATATGGCCCGTGTTTGTAGGAAGCACAGTTCTTTTGTTCTGAGCAAGCTCACTCTTCTGGCCATAGAGGAAACACAGTAGAGTAGAAGAGTGCTCTTTTCTCAAAAGCAGAGTTATTTCTTGTAAGGCGAGCTAGCATTTATTTCCAAGTTCCAAATGGAGTTGAATCACATGCAGTTTTTGGGACTATGAGCAAGAGTTGTTTTCTGGTAAGGAATGTCACTATTGTGCTCTCATTGCCATACACAGTGCAAATTGCACTCGCATCTGTTCCGAGTATGTACAGTGTATTGGACTGAAGAGGAGCTACTGTTCTTGTCAGTTTCCTAAGCAGAGTTGAACTAGATATGGCCCCTGTGTGTAGGAAGCACAGTTCTTTTGTTCTGAACAAGTTCACTGATCTTGCCCTATAGGAATCACAGTAGAATAGAAGAGTGCTCTTTTCTCAAAAGCAGAGTGTGTTTCTTGTAAGGCGAGCTAGCGTTTCTTTCCCAGTCCTAAATGGAGTTGTGTCACATGCAGTTTCTGGTCCTATGAGCAAGAGTTGTTTTCTGGTAAGAAGAGTCACTATTGCGCTCCCATTGTCATACACAGGGCAAATAGCACTGGTGTCTCTTCCCAGCATGTGCAGTGTATTTGACTGAAGACGGTATACTGTTCTCATTAGTTTCCTAAGCAGAATTGAACTAGATATGGCCCGTGTGTGTAGGAAGCACATTTCTTTTGTTCTGAGCAAGCTCACTGTTCTGGCCATAGAGGAAACACAGTAGAGTAGAAGAGTGCTCTTTTCTCAAAACCAGAGTGTATTTCTTGTAAGGCGAGCTAGCATTTATTTCCCAGTTCTAAATGGAGTTGAATCACATGCAGTTTTTGGTCCTATGAGCAAGAGTTGTTTTTGGTAAGGAATGTCACTATTGTGCTCTCATTGCCATACACAGTGCAAATTGCACTCGCGTCTGTTCCCAGCATGTACAGTGTATTGGACTGAAGAAGAGCTACTTTTCTTCTCAGTTTCCTAAGCAGAGTTGAACTAGATATGTCCCGTGTGTGTAGGAAGTACAGTTCTTTTGTTCTGAGCAAGCTCACTGTTCTGGCCCTATAGGAAACACAGTAGAGTAGAAGAGTGCTCTTTTCTCAAAAGCAGAGTGTGTTTCTTGTAAGGCAAGCTAGCATTTGTTTCCCAGTCCTAAATGGAGTTGAATCACATGCAGTTTCTTGTCCTAAGAGCAAGAGTTGTTTTCTGATAAGAAGAGTCACTATTGCGCTCCCATTGCCATACACAGTGCAAATAGCACTCGCGTCTGTTCCCAGCAAGTACAGTGTATTGGACTGAAAAAGAGCTACTGTTCTTGTCAGTTTTCTAAGCAGAGTTGAAGTAGATATGGCCCGTGTGTGTAGGAAGCACAGTTCTTTTGTTCTGAGCAAGCTCACTGTTCGGACACCATAGGAAACACAGTAGAGGAGAAGAGTGCTCTTTTCTCAAAAGCAGAGTGTGTTTCTTGTAAGGCCAGCTAGCGTTTTTTTCCCAGTCCTATCTGGAGTTGAATCACATGCAGTTTCTGGTCCTACGAGCAAGAGTTGTTTTCTGGTAAGAAGAGTCACTATTTCGCTCCCATTGTCATACACAGGGCAAATAGCACTCGCATCTGTTCCCAGCATTTACAGTGTATTTGACTGAAAAGGATGTATTGTTCTTGTCAGTTTCCTAAGCATAATTGAACTAGATGTGGGCGTGTATGTAGAAAGCACAGTTTTTGTTCTGCGCAAGCTCTCTGTTCTGGCCCTATAGGAAACACAGTAGAGTAGAAGAGTGCTCTTTTCTCAAAAGCAGAGTGTGTTTCTTGTAAGGCGAGCTAACGTTTCTTTCCCAGTCCTAAAAGTTGTTGAATCACATGCAGTTTCTGGTCCTACGATCAAGAGTTGTTTTCTGGTAAGAAGAGTCACTATTGTGCTCCCATTGTCATACACAGGGCAAATAGCACTGGTGTCTGTTCCCTACATGCACAGTGTATTGGACTGAAGAGATTCTACTGTTCTTGTCAGTTTCCTAAGCAGAATTGAACTAGATATGGCCCCTGTGTGTAGGAAACAGAGTTCTTTTGTTCTGAGCAAGCTCTCTGTTCTGGCCCTTCAGGAAACACAGTAGAGTAGAAGAGTGCTCTTTTCTCAAAAGCAGAGTGTGTTTCTTGTAAGGCGAGCTAGCGTTTGTTTCCCAGTCCTAAATGGAGTTGAATCACATGCAGTTTCTGGTCCTACCAGCAAGAGTTGTTTTCTGGTAAGGAAAGTCACTATTGCGCTCCCTTTGCCATACACAGTGCAAATAGCACTCGCGTCTGTTTCCAGCAAGTACAGTGTATTGGTCTGAAGAGGAGCTACTGTTCTTGTCAGTTTTTTAAGCAGAGTTGAACTAGATATGGCCCGTGTGTGTAGGAAGCACAGTTCTTTTGTTCTGAGCAAGCTCACTGTTCGAACCCCATAGGAAACACAGTAGAATAGAAGAGTGCTCTTTTCTCAAAAGCAGAGTGTGTTTCTTGTAAGGTGAGCTAGCATTTGTTTCCCAGTCCTAAATGGAGTTGAAATACACATGCAGTTTCTGGTCCTACGAGCAAGAGTTGTTTTCTGGTAAGAAGAGTCACTATTGTGCTCCTTTGCCATACACAGTGCAAATAGCACTCGCGTCTGTTCCCAGCAAGTACAGTGTATTGGACTGAAGAGGAGCTACTGTTCTTGTCAGTTTCCTAAGCAGAATTGAACTAGATATGGCCCATGTGTGTAGGAAGCACAGTTCTTTGGTTCTGAGCAAGCTCACTGTTCTGGCCCTATAGGAAACACAGCAGAGTAGAAGAGTGCTCTTTTTCTCAAAAGCACAGTGTGTTTCTTGTAAGGCGAGCTAGCGTTTGTTTCCCAGTCCTAAACGGAGTTGAATCACATGCAGTTTTTGGTCCTATGAGCAAGAGTTTTTTCTGGTAATAAGAGTCACTTTTGCGCTCCAATTGTCATACACTGGGCAAATAGCACTGGGTCTGTTCCCAGCATGTACAGTATATTGGACTGAAGAGAATCTACTGTTCTTGTCAGGTTCCTAAGCAGAGTTGAACTAGATATGGCCCATGTGTGTAGGAAGCACAGTTCTTTTCTACTCAGCAAGCTCACTGTTCTGGCCCTATAGGAAACACAGTAGAATAGAAGAGTGCTCTTTCCTCAAAAGCAGAGTGTGTTTCTTGTAAGGCGAGCTAGCATTTGTTTCCCAGTCCTAAATGAACTTGAATCACATGCAGTTTCAGGTCCTACGAGCAAGAGTTGTTTTCTGGTAAGGGAAGTCACTATTGCGCTCCCATTGCCATACACAGTGCAAATAGCACTCGCGTCTGTTCCCAGCAAATACAGTGTATTGGACTGAAGAGGAGCTACTGTTCTTGTCAGTTTCCTAAGCAGAGTTGAACTAGATATGACCCGTGTGTGTAGGAAGCACAGTTCTCTTGTTCTGAGCAAGCTCACTGTTTGGACCGCATAGGAAACCCAGTAGAGTAGAATAGTGCTCTGTTCTCAAAAGCAGAGCGTGTTTCTTGTAAGGCAAGCTAGCGTTTATTTCCCAGTCTTAAATGGAGTTGAATCACATGCATTTCTGGTCCTAAAAGCAAGAGTTGTTTTCTGGTAAGGAAAGTCACTTTTGCGCTCCCATTGCCATACACAATGCAAATAGCACTCGCGTCTGTTCCCAGCAAGTAAAGTGTATTTGACTGAAGAGGATCTACTGTTCTTGGCAGGATCCTAAGCAGAGTTGAACTAGATATGGTCCATAAGTGTAGTAAGCACAGTTCTTTTGTTCTGAGCAAGCTCACTGTTCTGGCCCTCTAGGAAACAAAGTAGAGTAGAAAAGTGCTCTTTTCTCAAAAGCAGAGTGTGTTTTTTATAAGGTTAGCTAGCGTTTGTTTCTCAGTCCTAAATGGAGTTGAATCAAATGCAGTTTTTGGTCCTACGCCAAGAGTTGTTTTCTGGTAAGAAGAGTCACCATTGTGCTCCCTTTGCTATACACAGTGCAAATAGCCCTCCCGTCTGTTCCAGGAAGTACAGTGTATTGGACTGAAGAGGAGCTACTGTTCTTGTCAGTTTCTAAGCAGAGTTGAACTAGATATGGCCCGTGTGTGTAGGAAGCACAGTAATTTTGTTCTGAGCAAGCTCACTCTTCGGACCCAATAGGAAACACAGTAGAGTAGAAGAGTGCTCTTTTCTCAAAAGCAAAGTGTGTTTCTTGTAAGGCGAGCTAGCATTTGTTTCCCAGTCCTAAATGGAGTTGAATCACATGCAGTTTCTGGTCCTACGAGCAAGAGATGTTTTCTGGTAAGTAGAGTCACTATTGTGCTCCCATTGTCATACACAGGGCAAATAGCAATGGCGTATGTTCCCAGCCTGTACAGTGTATTAGACTAAAGAGGTTCTACTGCTCTTGTCAGTTTCCTAAGCAGAATTGAACTATATATGGCCCGTGTGTGTAGGAAGCACAGTTCTTTTGTTCTGAGCAAGCTCACTATTCTTGCCCTGTAGGAAACACAGTAGAGTAGAAGAGTGCTCTTTTCTCAAAAGCAGAGTGTGTTTCTTGTAAGGCGAGCTAGCGTTTGTTTCCCAGTCCTCAATGGAGTTGAATCACATGCAGTTTCTGTTCCTACGAGCAAGAATTGTTTTGTGGTAAGAGAGTAACTATTGCGCTCCCATTGTCATACACAGTGCAAATAACACTGGTGTCTGTTCCCATCATGTACAGTGTATTGGACTGAAGAGGATCTTCTGTTCTTGTCAGTTTCCTAAGCAGAGTTGAACTAGATATGGCCCGTGTGTGTAGGAAGCACAGTTCTTTTGTTCTGAGCAAGCTCACTGTTCGGTACCCCATAGGAAACACTGTAGAGTAGAAGAGTGCCCTTTTCTCAAAAACATAGTGTGTTTCTCTTAAGGCAAGCTAGCGTTTGTTTTCCTGTCCTAAGTGGAGTTGAATCATATGCAGTTTTTGGTCCTACGAGCAAGAGTTGTTTTCTGGTAAGAAGAGTCACCATTGTGCTCCCTTTGCTATACACAGTGCAAATAGCCCTCCCGTCTGTTCCAGGAAGTACAGTGTATTGGACTGAAGAGGAGGTACTGTTCTTGTCAGTTTCCTAAGCAGAGTTGAACTAGATATGGCCCGTGTGTGTAGGAAGCACAGTTCTTTTGTTCTGAGCAAGCTCACTCTTCGGACCCCATAGAAAAAACAATAGAGTAGAAGAGTGCTCTTTTCTCAAAAGCAAAGTGTGTTTCTTGTAAGGCGAGCTAGCATTTGTTACACAGTCCTAAATGGAGTTTAATCACATGCAGTTTCTGGTCCTACGAGCAAGAGATGTTTTCTGGTAATTAGAGTCACTATTGTGCTCCCATTGTCATACACAGGGCAAATAGCACTGGCGTATGTTCCCAGCCTGTACAGTGTATTAGACTAAAGAGGTTCTACTGCTCTTGTCAGTTTCCTAAGCAGAATTGAACTATATTTGGCCCGTGTGTGTAGGAAGCACAGTTCTTTTGTTCTGAGCAAGCTCACTATTCTTGCCCTATAGGAAACACAGTAGAGTAGAAGAGTGCTCTTTTCTCAAAGCAGAGTGTGTTTCTTGTAAGGCGAGCTAGCGTTTGTTTCCCAGTCCTAAATGGATTTGAATCACATGCAGTTTCTGTTCCTACGAGCAAGAATTGTTTTGTGGTAAGAGAGTAACTATTGCGCTCCCATTGTCATACACAGTGCAAATAACACTGGTGTCTGTTCCCATCATGTACAGTGTATTGGACTGAAGAGGATCTTCTGTTCTTGTCCGTTTCCTAAGCAGAGTTGAACTAGATATGGCCCGTGTGTGTAGGAAGCACAGTTCTTTTGTTCTGAGCAAGCACACAGTTTGTACCCCATAGGAAACACAGTAGAGTAGAAGTGTGCACTTTTCTCAAAAGCAGAGCGTGTTTCTTGTAAGGCGAGCTAGCGTTTGTTTCCCAGTCCTAAATGGAGTTGAATAACATGCAGTTTCTGGTCCTTAGAGCAAGAGTTGTTTTCTGGTAAGAAGAATCACTATTGTGCTACCATTGCTGTTCACAGTACAAATAGCACTCGCGTCTGTTCCCAGCAAGTACAGTGTATTGGACTGAAGAGGAGCTACTGTTCCTGTCAGTTTCCTAAGCAGAGTTGAACTAGATTTTGCCCGTGTGTGTTGGAAGCACAGTTCTTTTGTTCTAGCAAGCTCACTGTTCTGGCCCTATAGGAAACACAGTAGAGTAGAAGAGTGCTCTTTTTTCAAAAGCAGAACGTGTTTCTTTAAGGCGAGCTAGCATTTGTTTCCCTGTCCTAAATGGAGTTGAATCAAATGCAGTTTGCGGTCCTAAGAGCAAGAGTTGTTTTTCTGGTAAGAAGAGTCACTATTGTGCTCCCATTGTCATACACAGGGCAAATAGCACTGGCATCTGTTCCCAGCATGTACAGTGTATTGGACTGAAGAGGATCTACTGTTCTTGTCAGTTTCCTAAGCAGAATTGAAGTAGATATGGCCGTGTGTGTAGGAAGCACAGTTCTTTTGTTCTGAGCAAGCTCACTGTTCGGACCCCATAGGAAACACTGTAGAGTAGAAGAGTGCCCTTTTCTCAAAAACATAGTGTGTTTCTTGTAAGGCAAGCTAGCGTTTGTTTTCCTGTCCTATGTGGAGTTGAATCATATGCAGTTTGCGGTCCTATGAGCAAGAGTTGTTTTCTGGTAAGAAGAGTCACTATTGCGCTCCCATTGTCATACACAGGGCAAATAGCACCGGCGTATGTTCCCAGCCTGTACAGTATATTAGACTGAAAAGGTTCTACTGCTCTTGTCAGTTTCCTAAGCAGAATTGAACTAGATATGGCCCGTGTGTGTAGGAAGCTCAGTTCTTTTGTTCTGAGCAAGCTCACTATTCTGGCCCTATAGGAAACACAGTAGAGTAGAAGAGTGCTCTTTTCTCAAAAGCAGAGTGTGTTTCTTGTAAGGTGAGCTAGCGTTTGTTTCCCAGTCCTAAATGGAGTTGAATCACATGCAGTTTCTGTTCCTACGAGCAAGAATTGTTTTGTGGTAAGAAGAGTCACTATTGAGCTCCCATTGTCTTACACAGTGCAAATAGCACTGGCGTCTGTTACCAGCAAGTACAGTGTATTGGACTGACGAGGAGCTACTGTTCTTGTCAGTTTTCTAAGCAGAGTTGAACTAGATATGGCCCGTGTGTGAAGGATGCACAATTCTTTTGTTCTGAGCAAGCTCACTGTTTGAACCCCATAGAAAACACAGTAGAGTAGAAGAGTGCTCTTATCTCAAAAGCAGAGAGGGTTTCTCGTAAGGCGAGCTAGTGTTTGTTTCCCAGTCCTAAATGGAGTTGTATCACATGCAGTTTTTGGTCCTATGAGCAAGAGTTGCTTTCTGGTAAGGGAAATCACTATTGCGCTCCCATTGTCATACACAGGGCAAACAGCACTGGCGTCTGTTCCCAGCAAGTACACTGTATTGGACTGAGGAGGATCTACTGTTCTTGTCAGTTTCATATGCACAGTTGAACTAGATATGGCCGTGTGTGTAGGAAGCACAATTTTTTGTTCTGAGCTATCTCACTATTCTGGCCCTAAAGGAAACACAGTATAGTAGAAGAGTGCTCTTTTCTCAAAAGCATAGTGTGTTTCTTGGAAGGCGAGCTAGCGTTTGTTTCCCTCTTCTAAATGGAGTTGAATCACATGCAGTTTGCGGTCCTACGAGCAAGAGCTGTTTTCTGTTAAGAAGAGTCACTATTGCGCTCCCATTGTCATACACAGGGCAAGTAGCACTGGCGTCAGTTCCCAGCATGTACAGTGTATTGGACTGAAGAGGATCTACTGTTCTTGTCAGTTTCCAAAGCAGAATTGAAGTAGATATGGCCGTGTGTGTAGGAAGCACAGTTCTTTTGTTCTGAGCAAGCTCACTGTTCGGACCCCATAGGAAACACTGTAGAGTAGAAGAGTGCCCTTTTCTCAAAAACATAGTGTGTTTCTTGTAAGGCAAGCTAGCGTTTGTTTTCCTGTCCTATGTGGAGTTGAATCATATGCAGTTTGCGGTCCTATGAGCAAGAGTTGTTTTCTGGTAAGAAGAGTCACTATTGGCTCCCATTGTCATACACAGGGCAAATAGCACTGGCGTCTGTTCCCAGCATGTACATGTATTGGACTGAAGAGGATCTACTGTTGTTGTCAGTTTCATAAGCAGAATTGAACTAGATATGGCCGTGTGTGTTGGAAGCACAGTTCTTTTATTCTGAGCAAGCTCACTTTTCTGACCCTATAGGAAACACAGTAGTGTAGAAGAGTGCTTTTTTCTCAAAAGCAGAGTGAGTTTCTTGTAAGGAGAGCTAGCGTTTGTTTCCCAGTCCTAAATGGAGTTGAAATACACAAGCAGTTTCTGGTCCTACGAGCAAGAGTTGTTTTCTGGTTAGAATAGTCACTATTGCACTCCTTTTGCAATACACAGTACAAATAGCCTTCGTCTGTTCCCAGCAAGTACAGTGTATTGGACTGAAGAGGAGCTACTGTTCTTGCCAGGTTCCTAAGCAGAGTTGAACTATATATGGCCCGTGTGTGTAGGATGCACAGTTCTTTTGTTCTGAGCAAGCTCACTGTTCGGACCCCATAGGAAACACAGTAGAGTAGAAGAGTGCCCTTTTCTCAGAAGCAGAGTGGGTTTCTTGTGAGGCAAGCTAGCGTTTGTTTCCTAATCCAAAAAGGAGTTGAATCCCATGCAGTTTCTGGTCCTCCGAGCAAGAGTTGTTTTCTGGTAAGAAGAGTCACTATTGCGCTCCCATTGTCATACACAGGGCAAAAAGCACTGACGTCTGTTCCCAGCATGTACAGTGTATTGGACTGAAGAGGATGTACTGTTCTAGTCAGTTTCCTAAGCAGAATTGAACTAGATATGGCCCGTGTGTGTAGGAAGCACAGTTCTTTTGTTCTGAGAAAGCTCACTGTTTTGGCCCTATAGGAAACACAATAGATTAGAAAAGTGATCTTTTCTCAAAAGCAAAGTGTGTTTCTTGTAAGGCGAGCTAGCATTTGTTTCCCAGTCCTAAATGGAGTTGAATCACCTGCAGTTTTTGGTCCTAAGAGCAAGAGTTGTTTTCTGGTAAGGAAAGTCACTATTGTGCTCCCATTGTGCAAATAGCACTCACGTCTGTTCCCAGCAATACAGTGTATTGGACTGAAGAGGATCTACTGTTCTTGTCAGTTTCCTAAGCACAGTTGAACTAGATATGGCCCGTGTGTGTAGGAAGCACAGTACTTTTGTTCTGAGCAAGGTCACTGTTCAGAATCCATAGGAAACATAGTAGAGTAGAAGAGTGCTCTTTTCTCAAAAGCAGAGTGTGTTTCTTGTAAGGCGATCTAGTGTTTGTTTCCCAGTCCTAAATGGAGTTGAATCACATGCAGTTTCTGGTCCTACGAGCAAGAGTTGTTTTCTGGTAAGAAGAGTCACTATTGCGCTCAAATTGTCATACACAGGACAAATAGCACTGGCGTCTGTTCCCAGCATGTACAGTGTATTGG
The DNA here is from genome assembly GCF_949786415.1 of Peromyscus eremicus. Taxonomy (NCBI): domain Eukaryota; kingdom Metazoa; phylum Chordata; class Mammalia; order Rodentia; family Cricetidae; genus Peromyscus; species Peromyscus eremicus. The sequence continues at coordinate 122,787 of NW_026735059.1, forward strand.
ATTGAAGAGGATCTACTGTTCTTGTCAGTTTCCTAGGGCAAAATTGAACTAGATATGCCATGTGTGTAGGAAGCAGAGTTCTTTTGTTCTGAGCAAGCTCACTGTTCTTGCCCTACAGGAAACACAGTAGAGTAGTAGAGTGATCTTTTCTCAAAAGCAGAGTGTGTTTCTTGTAAGGCAAGCTAGCGTTTGTTTTCCAGTCCTAAATGGAGTTGAGTCAACTGCAGTTTTTGGTCCTATGAGCAAGAGTTGTTTTCTGGTAAGTAAATTCACTATTGTGCTTCCATTGCCATACACAGTGCAAATAGCACTCGCGTCTGTTCCCAGCAAGTACAGTGTAATGGACTGAAGAGGAGCTACTGTTCTTGTCAGGTTCCTAAGCAGAGTTGAACGAGATATGGCCGTGTGTGTAGGAACCACAGTTCTTTTGTTCTGAGCAAGCTCACTGTTCTGGCGCTAAAGGAAAAACAGTAGAGTAGAAGAATGCTCCTTCCTCAAAAGAAGAGTGTGCTACTTGTAAGGCGAGCTAGCGTTTGTTTCCCAGTTGTAAATGGAGTTGAATCACATGCAGTTTTTGGTCCTATGAGCAAGAGTTGCTTTCTGGTAAGGAAAGTCACTATTGTGCTCCCATTGCCATACACAGTGCAAATAGCACGCGCATGTTACCAGCAAGTACAGTGTACTGGACTGAAGAGGAGCTACTTCTCTTGTCAGTTTCCTAAGCAGAGTTGAACTAGATATGGCCCGGGTGTAGGAAGCACAATTCTTTTGTTCTGAGCAAGTTCTCTGTTTGGACCCCATAGGAAACAAAGTAGAGTAGAAGAGTGCTCTTTTCTCAAAGCAGAGTGTGTTTCTGGTAAGGCTAGCTAGCGTTTGTTTCCCATTCCTAATTGGAGTTGAATCACATGCAGTTTCTGGTCCTACGAGCAAGAGTTGTTTTCTGGTAAGAAGAGTCAAACTTGCGCTCCCATTGTCATACACAGTGCAAATAGCACGCGCATCTGTTACCAGCAAGTACAGTGTATTGGACTGAAGAGGAGCTACTTCTCTTGTCAGTTTCCTAAGCAGAATTGAACTAGATATGGCCGTGTGTGTAGGAAGCACAGTTCTTTTGTTCTGAGCAAGCTCACTCTTTTGGCCCTATAGGAAACACAGTAGAGTAGAAGAGTGCTCTTTTCTCAAAAGCAGAGTGTGTTTCTTGTAAGGCGAGCTAGCGTTTGTTTCCCAGTCCTAAATGGAGTTGAATCACATGCAGTTTTTGGCCCTACGAGCAAGAGTTGTTTTCTGGTAAGGAAAGTCACTATTGAGCTACCAATGCCACACACTGTGCAAATATGACTCGGGTCTGTTCCCATCAAGTACAGTGTATTGGACTGAAGAGGAGCTACTGTTCTTGTCAGTTTCCTAAGCAGAGTTGAACTAGATATGGCCCGTGTGTGTAGGATGCACAGTTCTTTTGTTCTGAGCAAGCTCACTGTTCGGACCCCATAGGAAACACTGTAGAGTAGAAGAGTGCCCTTTTCTCAAAAGCATAGTGTGTTTCTTGTAAGGCAAGCTAGCGTTTGTTGTCCTGTCCTAAATGGAGTTGAATCATATGCAGTTTGCAGTCCTACGAGCAAGAGTTGTTTTCTGGAAAGAAGAGTCACTATTGCGCTCCCATTGTCATACACAGGACAAATAGCACTGGTGTCTGCTCCCAGCATGTACAGTGTATTGGACTGAAGAGGATCTTTTGTTGTTGTCAGTTTCCTATGCAGAATTGAACTAGATATGGCCGTGTGTGTAGGAAGCACATTTCTTTTGTTCTGAGCAAGCTCACTATTCTGGCCCTATAGGAAACACAGTAGAGTAGAAGAGTGCTCTTTTCTCAAAAGCAGAGTGTGTTTCTTGTAAGGAGAGCTAGCGTTTTTTTCCCAGTCCGAAATGGAGTTGAATCACATGCAGTTTCTGGTCCTACGAGCAAGAGTTGTTTTCTGGTAAGAAGAATCACTATTGCGCTCCCATTGTCATACACAGGGCAAATAGCAGTGGAGTCTGTTCCCAGCAAGTACAGTGTACTCGACTGAAGTGGAGCTACTGTTCTTGTCAGTTTCCTAAGCAGAGTTGAACTAGATATGGCCCGTGTGTGTAGGAAGCACAGTTCTTTTGTTCTGAGCAAGCTCACTGTTCGGACCCCATAGGAAACACAGTAGAGTAGCAGAGTGCCCTTTTCTCAGAAGCAGAGTCGGTTTCTTGTGAGGCAAGCTAGCGTTTGTTTCCTAATCCAAAAAGGAGTTGAATCCCATGCAGTTTCTGGTCCTACGAGCAAGAGTTGTTTTCTGGTAAGAAGAGTCACTATTGCGCTCCCATTGTCATACACAGTGCAAACAGCACTGGCGTCTGTTCCCAGCATGTGCAGTGTATTGGACTGAAGAGGATGTACTGTTCTAGTCAGTTTCCTAAGCAGAATTGAACTAGATATGGCCCGTGTGTGTAGGAAGCACAGTTCTTTTGATCTGAGTAAGCTCACTGTTTTGGCCCTATAGGAAACACAATAGAGTAGAAAAGTGATCTTTTCTCAAAAGCAAAGTGTGTTTCTTGTAAGGCGAGCTAGCATTTGTTTCCCAGTCCTAAATGGAGTTGAATCACCTGCAGTTTTTGGTCCTAAGAGCAAGAGTTGTTTTCTGGTAAGGAAAGTCACTATTGTGCTCCCATTGCCATACACAGCGCAAATAGCACTCACGTCTGTTCCCAGCAATACAGTGTATTGGACTGAATAGGATCTACTGTTCTTGTCAGTTTCCTAAGCAGAGTTGAACTAGATATGGCCCGTGTGTGTAGGAAGCACAGTACTTTTGTTCTGAGCAAGGTCACTGTTCAGAATCCATAGGAAACATAGTAGAGTAGAAGAGTGCTCTATTCTCAAAAGCAGAGTGTGTTTCTTGTAAGGCGAGCTAGCGTTTGTTTCCCAGTCCGAAATGGAGTTGAATCACATGCAGTTTCTGGTCCTACGAGCAAGAGTTGTTTTCTGGTAAGAAGAGTCACTATTGCGCTCAAATTGTCATACACAGGGCAAATAGCACTGGTGTCTGTTCCCAGCATGTACAGTGTATTGGATTGAAGAGGATCTACTGTTCTTGTCAGTTTCCTAGGGCAAAATTGAACTAGATATGCCATGTGTGTAGGAAGCAGAGTTCTTTTGTTCTGAGAAAGCTCACTGTTCTTGCCCTATAGGAAACACAGTAGACTAGTAGAGTGATCTTTTCTCAAAAGCAGAGTGTGTTTCTTGTAAGGCAAGCTAGCGTTTGTTTTCCAGTCCTAAATGGAGTTGAGTCAACTGCAGTTTTTGGTCCTATGAGCAAGAGTTGTTTTCTGGTAAGTAAATTCACTATTGTGCTTCCATTGCCATACACAGTGCAAATAGCACTCACGTCTGTTCCGAGCAAGTACAGTGTAATGGACTGAAGAGGATCTACTGTTCTTGTCAGGTTCCTAAGCAGAGTAGAACTAGATATGGCCGTGTGTGTAGGAACCACAGTTCTTTTGTTCTGAGCAAGCTCACTGTTCTGGCGCTAAAGGAAAAACAGTAGAGTAGAAGAATGCTCCTTCCTCAAAAGAAGAGTGTGCTACTTGTAAGGCGAGCTAGCGTTTGTTTCCCAGTTGTAAATGGAGTTGAATTACATGCAGTTTTTGGTCCTATGAGCAAGAGTTGCTTTCTGGTAAGGAAAGTCACTATTGTGCTCCCATTGCCATACACAGTGCAAATAGCACGCGCATGTTACCAGCAATTACAGTGTACTGGACTGAAGAGGAGCTACTTCTCTTGTCAGTTTCCTAAGCAGAGTTGAACTAGATATGGCCCGGGTGTAGGAAGCACAGTTCTTTTGTTCTGAGCAAGTTCTCTGTTTGGACCCCATAGGAAACAAAGTAGAGTAGAAGAGTGCTCTTTTCTCAAAGCAGAGTGTGTTTCTGGTAAGGCTAGCTAGCGTTTGTTTCCCATTCCTAAATGGAGTTGAATCACATGCAGTTTCTGGTCCTACGAGCAAGAGTTGTTTTCTGGTAAGAAGAGTCAAACTTGCGCTCCCATTGTCATACACAGTGCAAATAGCATGCGCATCTGTTACCAGCAAGTACAGTGTATTGGACTGAAGAGGATCTACTGTTCTTGTCAGTTTCCTAAGCACAATTTAACTGGATATGACCGTGTGTGTAGTAAGCACAGTTCTTTTGTTCTGAGCAAGCTCACTGTTCTGGCCCTATAGGAAACACAATAGAGTAGAAGAGTGCTCTTTTCTCAAAAGCAGAGTGTGTTTCTTGTAAGGTGAGCTAGCGTTTGTTTCCCAGTCCTAAATGGAGTTGAATCACATGCAGTTTCTGTTCCTACGAGCAAGAATTGTTTTGTGGTAAGGAAAGTCACTATTGCGCTCCCATTGTCATACACAGTGCAAATAGCACTGGCGTCTGTTACCAGCAAGTACAGTGTATTGGACTGACGAGGAGCTACTGTTCTTGTCAGTTTTCTAAGCAGAGTTGAACTAGATATGGCCCGTGTGTGAAGGATGCACAATTCTTTTGTTCTGAGCAAGCTCACTGTTTGAACCCCATAGAAAACACAGTAGAGTAGAAGAGTGCTCTTATCTCAAAAGCAGAGAGTGTTTCTTGTAAGGCGAGCTAGTGTTTGTTTCCCAGTCCTAAATGGAGTTGTATCACATGCAGTTTTTTGTCCTACGAGCAAGAGTTGCTTTCTGGTAAGGGAAATCACTATTGTGCTCCCATTGTCATACACAGGGCAAACAGCACGGGCGTCTGTTCCCAGCAAGTACACTGTATTGGACTGAGGAGGATCTACTGTTCTTGTCAGTTTCATAAGCACAGTTGAACTAGATATGGCCGTGTGTGTAGGAAGCACAATTTTTTGTTCTGAGCTAGCTCACTATTCTGGCCCTAAAAGAAACACAGTATAGTAGAAGAGTGCCCTTTTCTCAAAAACATAGTGTGTTTCTTGTAAGGCAAGCTAGCGTTTGTTTTCCTGTCCTATGTGGAGTTGAATCATATGCAGTTTGCGGTCCTATGAGCAAGTGTTTTTTTCTGGTAAGAAGAGTCACTATTGCGCTCCCATTGTCATACACAGGGCAAATAGCACTGGCGTCTGTTCCCAGCATGTACAGTGTATTGGACTGAAGAGGATCTACTGTTGTTGTCAGTTTCGTAAGCAGAATTGAACTAGATATGGCCGTGTGTGTTGGAAGCACAGTTCTTTTTTTCTGAGCAAGCTCACTTTTCTGACCCTATAGGAAACACAGTAGTGTAGAAGAGTGCTCTTTTCTCAAAAGCAGAGTGTGTTTCTTGTAAGGAGAGCTAGCGTTTGTTTCCCAGTCCTAAATGGAGTTGAAATACACAAGCAGTTTCTGGTCCTACGAGCAAGAGTTGTTTTCTGGTTAGAATAGTCACTATTGCACTCCTTTTGCAATACACAGTACAAATAGCCTTCGTCTGTTCCCAGCAAGTACAGTGTATTGTACTGAAGAGGAGCTACTGTTCTTTACAGGTTCCTAAGCAGAGTTGAACTAGATATGGCCCGTGTGTGTAGGATGCACAGTTCTTTTGTTCTGAGCAAGCTCACTGTTCGGACCCCATAGGAAACACAGTAGAGTAGAAGAGTGCCCTTTTCTCAGAAGCAGAGTGGGTTTCTTGTGAGGCAAGCTAGCGTTTGTTTCCTAATCCAAAAAGGAGTTGAATCCCATGCAGTTTCTGGTCCTAAGAGCAAGAGTTGTTTTCTGGTAAGAAGAGTCACTATTGCGCTCCCATTGTCATACACAGGGCAAACAGCACTGTCGTCTGTTCCCAGCATGTGCAGTGTATTGGACTGAAGAGGATGTACTGTTCTAGTCAGTTTCCTAAGCAGAATTGAACTAGATATGGCCCGTGTGTGTAGGAAGCACAGTTCTTTTGTTCTGAGAAAGCTCACTGTTTTGGCCCTATAGGAAACACAATAGAGTAGAAAAGTGATCTTTTCTCAAAAGCAAAGTGTGTTTCTTGTAAGGCGAACTAGCATTTGTTTCCCAGTCCTAAATGGAGTTGAATCACCTGCAGTTTTTGGTCCTAAGAGCAAGAGTTGTTTTCTGGTAAGGAAAGTCACTATTGTGCTCCCATTGCCATACACAGTGCAAATAGCACTCACGTCTGTTCCCAGCAATACAGTGTATTGTACTGAAGAGGATCTACTGTTCTTGTCAGTTTCCTAAGCAGAGTTGAACTAGATATGGCCCGTGTGTGTAGGAAGCACAGTACTTTTGTTCTGAGCAAGGTCACTGTTCAGAATCCATAGGAAACATAGTAGAGTAGAAGAGTGCTCTTTTCTCAAAAGCAGAGTGTGTTTCTTGTAAGGCGAGCTAGCGTTTGTTTCCCAGTCCGAAATGGAGTTGAATCACATGCAGTTTCTGGTCCTATGAGCAAGAGTTGTTTTCTGGTAAGAAGAGTCACTATTGCGCTCAAATTGTCATACACAGGGCAAATAGCACTGGTGTCTGTTCCCAGCATGTACAGTGTATTGGATTGAAGAGGATCTACTGTTCTTGTCAGTTTCCTAGGGCAAAATTGAACTAGATATGCCATGTGTGTAGGAAGCAGAGTTCTTTTGTTCTGAGCAAGCTCACTGTTCTTGCCCTATAGGAAACACAGTAGAATAGTAGAGTGATCTTTTCTCAAAAGCAGAGTGTGTTTCTTGTAAGGCAAGCTAGCGTTTGTTTTCCAGTCCTAAATGGAGTTGAGTCAACTGCAGTTTTTGGTCCTATGAGCAAGAGTTGTTTTCTGGTAAGTAAATTCACTATTGTGCTTCCATTGCCATACACAGTGCAAATAGCACTCGCGTCTGTTCCCAGCAAGTACAGTGTAATGGACTGAAGAGGAGCTACTGTTCTTGTCAGGTTCCTAAGCAGAGTTGAACGAGATATGGCCGTGTGTGTAGGAAGCATAGTTCTTTTGTTCTGAGCAAGCTCACTGTTCTGGCGCTAAAGGAAAAACAGTAGAGTAGAAGAATGCTCCTTCCTCAAAAGAAGAGTGTGCAACTTGTAAGGCGAGCTAGCGTTTGTTTCCCAGTTGTAAATGGAGTTGAATCACATGCAGTTTTTGGTCCTATGAGCAAGAGTTGCTTTCTGGTAAGGAAAGTCACTATTGTGCTCCCATTGCCATACACAGTGCAAATAGCACGCGCATGTTACCAGCAAGTACAGTGTACTGGACTGAAGAGGAGCTACTTCTCTTGTCAGTTTCCTAAGCAGAGTTGAACTAGATATGGCCCGGGTGTAGGAAGCACAGTTCTTTTGTTCTGAGCAAGTTCTCTGTTTGGACCCCATAGGAAACAAAGTAGAGTAGAAGAGTGCTCTTTTCTCAAAGCAGAGTGTGTTTCTGGTAAGGCTAGCTAGCGTTTGTTTCCCATTTCTAAATGGAGTTGAATCACATGCAGTTTCTGGTCCTATGAGCAAGAGTAGTTTTCTGGTAAGAAGAGTCAAACTTGCGCTCCCATTGTCATACACAGTGCAAATAGCACGCGCATCTGTTACCAGCAAGTACAGTGTATTGGACTGAAGAGGATCTACTGTTCTTGTCAGTTTCCTAAGCACAATTTAACTGGATATGACCGTGTGTGTAGGAAGCACAGTTCTTTTGTTCTGAGCAAGCTCACTGTTCTGGCACTATATGAAACACAGTAGGGTAGAAGAGTGATCTTCTCTCAAAAGCAGAGTGTGTTTCTTGTAATTGGAGCTAGCGTTTGTTTCCCAGTCCTAAATGGAGTTGAATCACATGAAGTTTTTGATCCTAGGAGCAAGAGTTGTTTTCTGGTAAGGAAAGTCACTATTGCGCTCCCATTGCCACACACAGTACAAAGAGGACTCGCGTCTGTTCCCATCAAGTACAGTGTATTGGACTGAAGAGGAGCTACTGTTCTTGTCAGTTTCCTAAGCACAGTTAAACTAGATATTGCCCGTGTGTGTAGGAAGCACAGTTCTTTTTTTTCTGAGAAAGCTCACTGTTCGGATCCCTTAGGAAACACAGTAGAGTAGAAGAGTGCTCTTTTCTCAAAAGAGGAGTGTGTTTATTGTAAGGCAAGCTAGCGTTTGTTTCCCAGTTCTAAATGGAGTTGAATCACATGAAGTTTCTGGTCCTACGAGCAAGAGTTATTTTCTGGTAAAGAAAGTCATTATTGCGCTCCCATTGCCACACACAGTGCAAATAGCACTCACGTATGTTCCCAGCAAGTACAGTGTACTGGACTGAAGAGGAGCTACTGTTCTTGTCAGTTTCCTAAGCAGAGTTGAACTAGATATGGCCCGTGTGTGTAGGAAGCACAGTTCTTTTGTTCTGAGCAAGCTCACTCTTCGGACCCCATAGGAAACACAGTAGAATCGAAGAGTGCCCTTTTCTCAAAAGCAGAGTGTGTTTCTTGAAAGGAAAGCTAGCGTTTGTTTCCCAGTCCTAAATGGAGTTGAATCACATGCAGTTTCTGGTCCTACCAGCAAGAGTTGTTGTTGGTAAGAAGAGTCACTATTGCGCTCCCATTGTCATACACAGGGCAAATAGCACTGGCGTCTTTTTCCAGCATGAACAGTGTATTGGAGTGAAGAGGATCTACTGTTCTTGTCAGTTTCCTAAGCAGAGTTGAACGAGATATGGCCGTGTGTGTAGGAACCACAGTTCTTTTGTTCTGAGCAAGCTCACTGTTCTGGCGCTAAAGGAAAAACAGTAGAGTAGAAGAATGCTCCTTCCTCAAAAGAAGAGTGTGCTACTTGTAAGGCGAGCTAGTGTTTGTTTCCCAGTTGTAAATGGAGTTGAATCACATGCAGTTTTTGGTCCTATGAGCAAGAGTTGCTTTCTGGTAAGGAAAGTCACTATTGTGCTCCCATTGCCATACACAGTGCAAATAGCACGCGCATGTTACCAGCAAGTACAGTGTACTGGACTGAAGAGGAGCTACTTCTCTTGTCAGTTTCCTAAGCAGAGTTGAACTAGATATGGCCCGGGTGTAGGAAGCACAGTTCTTTTGTTCTGAGCAAGTTCTCTGTTTGGACCCCATAGGAAACAAAGTAGAGTAGAAGAGTGCTCTTTTCTCAAAGCAGAGTGTGTTTCTGGTAAGGCTAGCTAGCGTTTGTTTCCCATTTCTAAATGGAGTTGAATCACATGCAGTTTCTGGTCCTATGAGCAAGAGTTGTTTTCTGGTAAGAAGAGTCAAACTTGCGCTCCCATTGTCATACACAGTGCAAATAGCACGCGCATCTGTTACCAGCAAGTACAGTGTATTGGACTGAAGAGGATCTACTGTTCTTGTCAGTTTCCTAAGCACAATTTAACTGGATATGACCGTGTGTGTAGGAAGCACAGTTCTTTTGTTCTGAGCAAGCTCACTGTTCTGGCACTATATGAAACACAGTAGGGTAGAAGAGTGATCTTCTCTCAAAAGCAGAGTGTGTTTCTTGTAATTGGAGCTAGCGTTTGTTTCCCAGTCCTAAATGGAGTTGAATCACATGAAGTTTTTGATCCTAGGAGCAAGAGTTGTTTTCTGGTAAGGAAAGTCACTATTGCGCTCCCATTGCCACACACAGTACAAAGAGGACTCGCGTCTGTTCCCATCAAGTACAGTGTATTGGACTGAAGAGGAGCTACTGTTCTTGTCAGTTTCCTAAGCACAGTTAAACTAGATATTGCCCGTGTGTGTAGGAAGCACAGTTCTTTTTTTTCTGAGAAAGCTCACTGTTCGGATCCCTTAGGAAACACAGTAGAGTAGAAGAGTGCTCTTTTCTCAAAAGAGGAGTGTGTTTATTGTAAGGCAAGCTAGCGTTTGTTTCCCAGTTCTAAATGGAGTTGAATCACATGAAGTTTCTGGTCCTACGAGCAAGAGTTATTTTCTGGTAAAGAAAGTCATTATTGCGCTCCCATTGCCACACACAGTGCAAATAGCACTCACGTATGTTCCCAGCAAGTACAGTGTACTGGACTGAAGAGGAGCTACTGTTCTTGTCAGTTTCCTAAGCAGAGTTGAACTAGATATGGCCCGTGTGTGTAGGAAGCACAGTTCTTTTGTTCTGAGCAAGCTCACTCTTCGGACCCCATAGGAAACACAGTAGAATCGAAGAGTGCCCTTTTCTCAAAAGCAGAGTGTGTTTCTTGAAAGGAAAGCTAGCGTTTGTTTCCCAGTCCTAAATGGAGTTGAATCACATGCAGTTTCTGGTCCTACCAGCAAGAGTTGTTGTTGGTAAGAAGAGTCACTATTGCGCTCCCATTGTCATACACAGGGCAAATAGCACTGGCGTCTTTTTCCAGCATGAACAGTGTATTGGAGTGAAGAGGATCTACTGTTCTTGTCAGTTTCCTAAGCAGTCTTGAACTATATATGGCCCGTGTGTGTAGGAAGCACAGTTCTTTTGTTCTGAGCAAGCTCACTGTTCGGACCCCATAGGAAACACAGTTGGGTAGAAGAGTGCTCTTCCTCAAAAGCAGAGTGTGTTTCTTGTAAGGCGAGCTAGTGTTTGTTTCCCTGTCCTAAATGGAGTTGAATCACATGCAGTTTTTGATCCTAGGAGCAAGAGTTTTTTTCTGGTAAGGAAAGTCACTATTGCGCTCCCATTGCCACACACAGTACAAAGAGGACTCGCGTATGTTCCCATCAAGTACAGTGTATTGGACTGAAGAGGAGGTACTGTTCTTGTCAGTTTCCAAAGCAGAGTTGAACTAGATATGGCCCGTGTGTGTAGGAAGCACAGTTCTTTTGTTCTGAGCAAGCTCACTATTCTGGCCCTATAGGAAACACAGTAGAGTAGAAGAGTGCTCTTTTCTCAAAAGCAGAGAGTGTTTCTTGTAAGACGAGCTAGCGTTTTTTTCCCGTCCTAAATGGAGTTGAATCACATGCAGTTTCTGGTCCTATGAGCAAGAGTTGTTTTCTGGTAAGAAGAGTCACTATTGCGCTCCCATTGTCATACTCAGGGCAAATAGCACTGGCGTCTGTTCACAGCAAGTACAGTGTATGGGACTGAAGAGGATCTACTGTTCTTGTCAGTTTCCTAAGTAGAGTTGTACTAGATATGGCCCGTGTGTGTAGGAAGCACAGTTCTTTTGTACAGAGCAAGCTCACTGTTTGGACCCCAAAGGAAACACAGAGAGTAGAAGAGTGCTCTTTTCTCAAAAGCAGATTGTGTTTCTTGTAAGGCGAGCTAGCATTTGTTTCGCAGTCCTAAATGGAGTTGAATCACATGCAGTTTCTGGTCCTATGATCAAGAGTTGTTTTCTGGTAAGAAGAGTAACTATTGCGCTCCCATTGTCATACTCAGGGCAAATAGCACTGGCGTCTGTTCCCAGCAAGTACAGTGTATGGGACTGAAGAGGATCTACTGTTCTTGTCAGTTTCCTAAGCAGAATTGAACTAGATATGGCCGTGTGTGTAGGAAGCACAGTTCTTTTGTTCTGAGCACCCTCACTGTTCTGGCACTATAGGAAACACAGTAGAGTAGAAGAGTGATCTTTTCTCAAAAGCAGAGTGTGTTTCTTGTAAGGCGAGCTAGTGTTTGTTTCCCAGTCCTAAATGGAGTTGAATGACATGAAGTTTTTGGTCCTACGAGCAAGAGTTGTTTTCTGGTAAGGAAAGTCACTATTGTGCTCCCATTGCCATACACAGTGCAAATATCACTCGAGTCTGCTCCCTTTAAGTACAGTGTATTGGACTGAAGAGGAGCTACTGTTCTTGTCAGTTTCCTAAGCAGAGTTGAACTAGATATGGCCCGTGTGTGGGAAGCACAGTTTTTTTGTTCTGAGCAAGCTCACTGTTCGGACATCATAGGAAACACTGTAGAGTAGAAGAGTGCTCTTTTCTCAAAAGCAGAGTGTGTTTCTTGTATGGTGAGATAGTGTTTGTTTCGCAGTCCTAAATGGAGTTGAATCACATGAAGTTTCTGGTCCTACGAGCAAGAGTTTTTTTCTGGTATGAAGAGTCACTATTGAACTCCCATTGTCAGACACAGGGCAAATAGCGCTGGCGTCTGTTCCCAGCAAGTACAATGTATTGGACTGAAGAGGAGCTACTCTTGTTGTCAGTTTCCTAAGCAGAGTTGAACTAGATATACCCCGTGTGTGTAGGAAGCACAGTTCTTTTGTTCTGAGCAAGCTCACTATTCTGGCCCTATAGGAAACACAGTAGAGAAGAAGAGTGCTCTTTTCTCAAAAGCAGAGTGTGTTTCTTGTAAGGCGAGCTAGCGTTTGTTTCCCAGTCCTAAATGGAGTTGAACCACATGCAGTTTCTGGTCCTACCAGCAAGAGTTGTTGTTGGTAAGAAGAGTCATTATTGTGCTCCCATTGTCATACACAGGGCAAATAGCACTGGCGTCTGTTTAAAGCATGCACAGTGTATTGGACTTTAGAGAAGCTACTGTTCTTGTCAGTTTCCTAAGCAGACTTGAACTATATATGGCCCGTGTGTGTAAGAAGCACAGTTCTTTTGTTCTGAGCAAGCTCACTGTTCGGACCCCATAGGAAACACAGTTGGGTAGAAGAGTGCTCTTTCCTCAAAAGCAGAGTGTGTTTCTTGTAAGGCGAGCTAGTGTTTGTTTCCCAGTCCTAAATGGAGTTGAAACACATGCAGTTTCTTGTCCTACGAGCAAGAGTTGTTTTCCGGTAAGAAGAGTCACTGTTGCAATCCCATTGCAAATATACAGTGCAAATAGCACTGGCGACTGTTCCAAGCAAGTACAGTGTATTGGACTGAAGAGGAGCTACTGTTCTTGTCAGTTTCCTAAGCAGAGTTGAACTAGATAAAGCCCGTGTGTGTAGGAAGCACAGTTCTTTTGTTCTGAGCAAGCTCACTGTTTGGACCCCAAAGGAAACACAGTAGAGTAGAAGAGTGCTCTTTTCTCAAAAGCAGAGTGTGTTTCTTGTAAGGATAGCTAGCGTTTGTTTCGCAGTCCTAAATGGAGTTGAATCACATGCAGTTTCTGGTCCTACGAGCAAGAGTTATTTTCTGGTAATGAAAGTCATTATTGCGCTCCCATTGCCACACACAGTGCAAATAGCACTCACGTATGTTCCCAGCAAGTACAGTGTACTGGACTGAAGAGGAGCTACTGTTCTTGTCAGTTTCCTAAGCAGAGTTGAACTAGATATGGCCCGTGTGTGTAGGAAGCACAGTTCTTTTGTTGTGAGCAAGCTCATTCTTCGGACCCCATAGGAAACACAGTAGAATCGAAGAGTGCCCTTTTCTCAAAAGCAGAGTGTGTTTCTTGAAAGGAAAGCTAGTGTTTGTTTCCCAGTCCTAAATGGAGTTGAATCACATGCAGTTTCTGGTCCTACCAGCAAGAGTTGTTGTTGGTAAGAAGAGTCACTATTGCGCTCCCATTGTCATACACAGGGCAAATAGCACTGGCGTCTTTTTCCAGCATGAACAGTGTATTGGAGTGAAGAGGATCTATTGTTCTTGTCACTTTCCTAAGCAGTCTTGAACTATATGTGGCCCGTGTGTGTAGGAAGCACAGTTCTTTTGTTCTGAGCAAGCTCACTGTTCGGACCCCATAGGAAACACAGTTGGGTAGAAGAGTGCTCTTCCTCAGAAGCAGAGTGTGTTTCTTGTAAGGCGAGCTAGTGTTTGTTTCCCTGTCCTAAATGGAGTTGAATCACATGCAGTTTTTGATCCTAGGAGCAAGAGTTTTTTTCTGGTAAGGAAAGTCACTATTGCGCTCCCATTGCCACACACAGTACAAAGAGGACTCGCGTATGTTCCCATCAAGTACAGTGTATTGGACTGAAGAGGAGGTACTGTTCTTGTCAGTTTCCAAAGCAGAGTTGAACTAGATATGGCCCGTGTGTGTAGGAAGCACAGTTCTTTTGTTCTGAGCAAGCTCACTATTCTGGCCCTATAGGAAACACAGTAGAGTAGAAGAGTGCTCTTTTCTCAAAAGCAGAGAGTGTTTCTTGTAAGACGAGCTAGCGTTTTTTTCCCGTCCTAAATGGAGTTGAATCACATGCAGTTTCTGGTCCTATGAGCAAGAGTTGTTTTCTGGTAAGAAGAGTCACTATTGCGCTTCCATTGTCATACTCAGGGCAAATAGCACTGGCGTCTGTTCACAGCAAGTACAGTGTATGGGACTGAAGAGGATCTACTGTTCTTGTCAGTTTCCTAAGTAGAGTTGAACTAGATATGGCCCGTGTGTGTAGGAAGCACAGTTCTTTTGTACAGAGCAAGCTCACTGTTTGGACCCCAAAGGAAACACAGAGAGTAGAAGAGTGCTCTTTTCTCAAAAGCAGAGTGTGTTTCTTGTAAGGCTAGCTAGTATTTGTTTCGCAGTCCTAAATGGAGTTGAATCACATGCAGTTTTTGCTCCTACGAGCAAGAGTTGTTTTCTGGTAAGGAACGTCACTATTGCGCTCCCATTGCCATACACAGTGCAAATAGCACTCGCGTCTGTTCCCAGCAAGTACAGTGTATTGGACTGAAGAGAACCTACTGTTCTTGTCAGTTTCCTAAGCAGAGTTGAACTAGATATGGCCCGTGTTTGTAGGATGCACAGTTCTTTTGTTCTGAGCAAGCTCACTGTTTGGATCGCATAGAAAACACAGTAGAGTAGAAGAGTGCTCATTTCTCAAAAGCAGAGTGTGTTTCTTGTAAGGCGAGCTAGCGTTTGTTTCCCAGTTCTAAATGGAGTTGAATCACATGCAGTTTTTGGTCCTATGAGCAAGAGTTGTTTTCTGATAAGGAAAGTCACTATTGGGCTCCAATTGCCACGCTCAGTGCAAATAGGACTTGCGTCTGTTCCCACCAAGTACAGTGTATTGGACTGAAGAGGAGCTAATGTTCTTGTCAGTTTCCTAAGCAGAATTGAACTAGATATGGCAGTGTGTGTAGGAAGCACAGTTCTTTTGTTCTTAGCAAGGTCACTCTTGTGGCCCTATAGGAAACACAGTAGAGTTGAAGAGTGCTCTTTTCTCAAAAGCAGAGTGTGTTTCTTGTAAGGCGAGCTAGTGTTTGTTTCCCAGTCCTAAATGGAGTTGAATCACATGCAGTTTCTGGTCCTACCAGCGAGAGTTGTTTTCTGGTAAGAAGAGTCACACTTGCGCTCCCTTTGCCATATACAGTGCAAATAGCACTCGCGTCTTTTTCCAGCAAGTACAGTGTATTGGACTGAAGAGGAGCTACAGTTCTTGTCAGTTTCCTAAGCACAGTTAAACTAGATATGACCCATGTGTGTAGGAAAGCACAGTTCTTTTCTTCTGAGCAAGCTCACTATTCTGGCCCTATAGGAAACACATTAGAGTAGAAGAGTGCTCTCTTCTCAAAAGCAGAGTGTGTTTATGTAAGGCGCGCTGGCGTTTGTTTCCCAGTCCTAAATGGAGTTGAATCACATGCAGTTTCTGGTCCTACGAGCAAGAGTTGTTTTCTGGTAAGAAGTGTCACTATTGTGCTCCCATTGTCATACACAGAGCAAATAGACTCGCGTCTGTTCCCAGCAAGTACAGTGTATTGGACTGAAGAGGATCTACTGTTCTTGTCAGTTTCCTAAGCAGAATTGAACTATATATGGCCGTGTGTGTAGGAAGCACAGTTCTTTTGTTCTCAGCAAGCTCAATATTCTGGCCCGATAGGAAACACAGTAGAGTAGAAGAGTGCTCTTTTCTCAAAAGCAGAGTGTGTTTCTTGTAAGGTGAGCTAGCGTTTGTTTCCCAGTCCTAAATGGAGTTGAATCACATGCAGTTTCTGGTCTTACGAGCAAGAGTTGTTTTCTGGTAAGAAGAGTCACTATTGCGCTCCCATTGTCATACACAGGGCAAATAGCCCTGGAGTCTGTTCCCAGCAAGTTCAGTGTATTGGACTGAAGAGGAGCTACTGTTCTTGTCAGTTTCCTAAGCAGAATTGAACTAGATATGGCCGTGTGTAGGAAGCACATTTCTTTTGTTCTTAGCAAGCTCACTGTTTTGGCCCTATAGGAAACACAGTAGAGTAGAAGAGTGCTCTTTTCTCAAAAGAACAGTGTGTTTCTTGTAAGGCTAGCTAGCGTTTGTTTCCCAGTCCTAAATGGAGTTGAATCACATGCAGTTTTTGCTCCTAGGACCAAGAGTTGTTTTCTGGTAAGGAAAGTCACTATTGCGCTCCCATTGCCATACACAGTGCAAATAGCACTCGCGTCTTTTCCCAGGAAGTACAATGTATTGGACTGAAGATGAGCTACTGTTCTTGTCAGTTTCCTAAGCACAGTTCAACTAGATATTGCCCGTGTGTGTAGGAAGCACAGTTCTTTTTTTCTGAGCAAGCTCACTGTTCGGATCCCATAGGAAACATAGTAGAGTAGAAGAGTGCTCTTTTCTCAAAAGAGGAGTGTGTTTATTGTAAGGCAAGCTAGCGTTTGTTTCCCAGATCTAAATGGAGTTGAATCACGTGCAGTTTCTGGTCCTACGAGCAAGAGTTATTTTCTGGTAATGAAAGTCATTATTGCGCTCCCATTGCCACACACAGTGCAAATAGCACTCACGTCTGTTCCCATCAAGTACAGTGTATTGGACTTAAGAGGAGCTACTGTTCTTGTCATTTTCTTAAGCAGAGTTGAACTAGATATGGCCCGTGTGTGTAGGAAGCACAGTTCTTTTGTTCTGAGCAAGCTCACTGTTCAGACCCCATGGGAAACACAGTTGGGTAGAAGAGTGCTCTTTCCTCAAAAGCAGAGTGTGTTCCTTGTAAGGCAAGCTAGTGTTTGTTTCACAGTCCTAAATGGAGTTGAAACACATGCAGTTTCTGGTCCTACGAGCAAGAGTTGTTTTCTGGTAAGAAGAGTCACTGTTGCGCTCCCATTGCAAATATACAGTGCAAATAGCACTGGCATCTGTTCCAAGCAAGTACAGTGTATTGGACTGAAAAGGAGCTACTGTTCTTGTCAGTTTCCTAAGCAGAGTTGAACTAGATAAAGCCCGTGTGTGTAGGAAGCACAGTTCTTTTGTTCTGAGCAAGCTCACAGTTTGGACCCCAAAGGAAACACAGTAGAGTAGAAGAGTGCTCTTTTCTCAAAAGCAGAGTGTGTTTCTTGTAAGGATAGCTAGCGTTTGTTTCGCAGTCCTAAATGGAGTTGAATCACATGCAGTTTCTGGTCCTACGCGCAAGAGTTGTTTTCTGGTAAGAAGAGTCACTCTTGCGGTCCAATTGTCATACACATTGCAAATAGCACTGGTGTCTGTTCCCAGCATGTACAGTGTATTGGACTGAAGAGGATCTACTGTTCTTGTCAGTTTCCTAAGCACAATTGAACTGGATATGACCGTGTGTGTAGGAAGCACAGTTCTTTTGTTCTGAGCAAGCTCACTGTTCTGGCCCTATATGAAACACAGTAGAGTAGAAGAGTGATCTTCTCTCAAAAGCAGAGTGTGTTTCTTGTAATTGGAGCTAGCGTTTGTTTCCCAGTCCTAAATGGTGTTGAATCACATGCAGTTTTTGATCCTAGGAGCAAGAGTTGTTTTCTGGTAAGGAAAGTCACTATTGCGCTCCCATTGCCACACACAGTACAAAGAGGACTCGCGTCTGTTCCCATCAAGTACAGTGTATTGGACTGAAGAGGAGGTACTGTTCTTGTCAGTTTCCTAAGCAGAGTTGAACTAGATATGGTCCGTGTGTGTAGGAAGCACAGTGCTTCTGTTCTGAGCAAGCTCTCTGTTCAGACCCCATAGGAAACACAGTAGAGTAGAAGAGTGCTCTTTTCTCAAAAGCAGAGTGTGTTTCTTGTAAGGCAAGCTAGTGTTTGTTTCCCAGTCCTAAATGGAGTTGAATCTCAGGCAGTTTCTGGTCCTATGAGCAACAGTTGTTTTCTGGTAAGAAGAGTCACTATTGAGCTCCCATTGTCATACACAGGGCAAATAGCACTGGCGTCTGTTCCCAGCATGGGCAGTGTATTGGACTGAAGAGGAGCTACTGTTCTTGTCAGTTTCCTAAGCAGAGTTGAACTAGATATGGCCCGTGTGTGTAGGATGCCCAGTTCTTTTGTTGTGAGCAAGCTCTCTGTTCGGAACCCTTAGAAAACACAGTAGAGTAGAAGAGTGCTCTTTTCTCAAAAGCAGAGTATTTTTCTTGTAAGGCGAGCTAGTGTTTGTTTCCCAGTCAGAAATGGAGTTGAATCCCATGCAGTTTCTGGTTCTAAGAGCAAGAGTTGTTTTCTGGTAAGAAGAGTCACTATTGCGCTCCCATTGTCATACACAGTGCAAATAGCACTCGCATCTTTTCGCAGCAAGTACAGAGTATTGGACTGAAGAGGAGCTACTGTTCTTGAAAGTTTCCTAAGCAGAATTGAACTAGATATGGCTCGTGTGTGTAGGAAGCACAGTTGTTTTGTTCCGAGCAAGCTCACTGTTCGGACCCCATAGGAAACCCAGTAGAGTAGAAGAGTGCTCTTTTCTCAAAAGCAGAGTGTGTTTCTTGTAAGGTGAGCTAGTGTTTGTTTCCCAGTCCTAAATGGAGTTGAATCACATGCAGTTTCTGGTCCTATGAGCAAGAGTTGCTTTCTGGTAAGAAGAGTCACTATTTCACTCCCATTGTCATACACAGTGCAAATAGCACTGGCTTCTGTTCCAGGCAAGTACAGTGTATTGGACTGAAGAGGATCTACTGTTCTTGACAGTTTCCTACGCAGAATTGAACTAGATATGGCCGTGTGTGTAGGAAGCACAGTTCTTTTGTTCTGAGCAAGCTCACTGATTTGGCCCTATTGGAAACACAGTAGAGTAGAAGAGTGCTCTTTTCTCAAAAGCAGAGTGTGTTTATGTAAGGCGCGCTATCGTTTGTTTCCCAGTCCTAAATGGAGTTGAATCACATGCAGTTTCTGGTCCTACGAGCAAGAGTTGTTTTCTGGTAAGAAGAGTCACTATTGTGCTCCCATTGTCATACACAGAGCAAATAGCACTCGCGTCTGTTCCCCGCAAGTACAGTGTATTGGACTGAAGAGGAGCTACTGTTCTTGTCAGTTTCCTAAGCAGAATTGAACTAGATATGGCCGTGTGTGTAGGAAGCACAGTTCTTTTGTTCTGAGCAAGCTCACTGTTCTGGCACTATAGGAAACACAGTAGAGTAGAAGAGTGATCTTTTCTCAAAAGCAGAGTGTGCTTCTTGTAAGGCGAGCTAGTGTTTGTTTCCCAGTCCTAAATGGAGTTGAATGACATGAAGTTTTTGGTCCTACGAGCAAGAGTTGTTTTCTGGTAAGGAAAGTCACTATTCTGCTCCCATTGCCATACACAGTGCAAATAGCACTCGAGTCTGTTCCCATTAAGTACAGTGTATTGGACTGAAGAGGAGCTACTGTTCTTGTCAGTTTCCTAAGTAGAGTTGAACTAGATATGGCCCGTGTGTGGGAAGCACAGTTTTTTTGTTCTGAGCAAGCTCACTCTTCGGACCCCATAGGAAACACTGTAGAGTAGAAGAGTGCTCTTTTCTCAAAAGCAGAGTGTGTTTCTTGTAAGGCGAGCTAGCGTTTGTTTCACAGTCCTAAATGGAGTTGAATCACATGCAGTTTCTGGTCCTACGAGCAAGAGGTTTTTTCTGGTATGAAGAGTCACTATTGAGCTCCCATTGTCATACACATGGCAAATAGCGCTGGCGTCTGTTCCCAGCAAGTACAGTGTATTGGACTGAAGAGGATCTACTGTTCTTGTCAGTTTCCTAAGCAGAATTGAACTATATATGGCCGTGTGTGTAGGAAGCACAGTTTTTTTGTTCTCAGCAAGCTCAATATTCTGGCCCGATAGGAAACACAGTAGAGTAGAAGAGTGCTCTTTTCTCAAAAGCAGAGTGTGTTTCTTGTAAGGTGAGCTAGCGTTTGTTTCCCAGTCCTAAATGGAGTTGAATCACATGCAGTTTCTGGTCTTACGAGCAAGAGTTGTTTTCTGGTAAGAAGAGTCACTATTGCGCTCCCATTGTCATACACAGGGCAAATAGCCCTGGAGTCTGTTCCCAGCAAGTTCAGTGTATTGGACTGAAGAGGAGCTACTGTTCTTGTCAGTTTCCTAAGCAGAATTGAACTAGATATGGCCGTGTGTAGGAAGCACATTTCTTTTGTTCTTAGCAAGCTCACTGTTTTGGCCCTATAGGAAACACAGTAGAGTAGAAGAGTGCTCTTTTCTCAAAAGAACAGTGTGTTTCTTGTAAGGCTAGCTAGCGTTTGTTTCCCAGTCCTAAATGGAGTTGAATCACATGCAGTTTTTGCTCCTAGGACCAAGAGTTGTTTTCTGGTAAGGAAAGTCACTATTGCGCTCCCATTGCCATACACAGTGCAAATAGCACTCGCGTCTTTTCCCAGGAAGTACAATGTATTGGACTGAAGATGAGCTACTGTTCTTGTCAGTTTCCTAAGCACAGTTCAACTAGATATTGCCCGTGTGTGTAGGAAGCACAGTTCTTTTTTTCTGAGCAAGCTCACTGTTCGGATCCCATAGGAAACATAGTAGAGTAGAAGAGTGCTCTTTTCTCAAAAGAGGAGTGTGTTTATTGTAAGGCAAGCTAGCGTTTGTTTCCCAGATCTAAATGGAGTTGAATCACATGCAGTTTCTGGTCCTACGAGCAAGAGTTATTTTCTGGTAATGAAAGTCATTATTGCGCTCCCATTGCCACACACAGTGCAAATAGCACTCACGTCTGTTCCCATCAAGTACAGTGTATTGGACTTAAGAGGAGCTACTGTTCTTGTCATTTTCTTAAGCAGAGTTGAACTAGATATGGCCCGTGTGTGTAGGAAGCACAGTTCTTTTGTTCTGAGCAAGCTCACTGTTCGGACCCCATGGGAAACACAGTTTTGTAGAAGAGTGCTCTTTCCTCAAAAGCAGAGTGTATTCCTTGTAAGGCAAGCTAGTGTTTGTTTCCCAGTCCTAAATGGAGTTGAAACACATGCAGTTTCTGGTCCTACGAGCAAGAGTTGTTTTCTGGTAAGAAGAGTCACTGTTGCGCTCCCATTGCAAATATACAGTGCAAATAGCACTGGCATCTGTTCCAAGCAAGTACAGTGTATTGGACTGAAAAGGAGCTACTGTTCTTGTCAGTTTCCTAAGCAGAGTTGAACTAGATAAAGCCCGTGTGTGTAGGAAGCACAGTTCTTTTGTTCTGAGCAAGCTCACAGTTTGGACCCCAAAGGAAACACAGTAGAGTAGAAGAGTGCTCTTTTCTCAAAAGCAGAGTGTGTTTCTTGTAAGGATAGCTAGCGTTTGTTTCGCAGTCCTAAATGGAGTTGAATCACATGCAGTTTCTGGTCCTACGCGCAAGAGTTGTTTTCTGGTAAGAAGAGTCACTATTGCGGTCCAATTGTCATACACATTGCAAATAGCACTGGTGTCTGTTCCCAGCATGTACAGTGTATTGGACTGAAGAGGATCTACTGTTCTTGTCAGTTTCCTAAGCACAATTGAACTGGATATGACCGTGTGTGTAGGAAGCACAGTTCTTTTGTTCTGAGCAAGCTCACTCTTCTGGCCCTATATGAAACACAGTAGAGTAGAAGAGTGATCTTCTCTCAAAAGCAGAGTGTGTTTCTTGTAATTGGAGCTAGCGTTTGTTTCCCAGTCCTAAATGGTGTTGAATCACATGCAGTTTTTGATCCTAGGAGCAAGAGTTGTTTTCTGGTAAGGAAAGTCACTATTGCGCTCCCATTGCCACACACAGTACAAAGAGGACTCGCGTCTGTTCCCATCAAGTACAGTGTATTGGACTGAAGAGGAGGTACTGTTCTTGTCAGTTTCCTAAGCAGAGTTGAACTAGATATGGTCCGTGTGTGTAGGAAACACAGTGCTTCTGTTCTGAGCAAGCTCTCTGTTCAGAACCCATAGGAAACACAGTAGAGTAGAAGAGTGCTCTTTTCTCAAAAGCAGAGTGTGTTTCTTGTAAGGCAAGCTAGTGTTTGTTTCCCAGTCCTAAATGGAGTTGAATCTCATGCAGTTTCTGGTCCTATGAGCAAGAGTTGTTTTCTGGTAAGAAGAGTCACTATTGAGCTCCCATTGTCATACACAGGGCAAATAGCACTGGCGTCTGTTCCCAGCATGGGCAGTGTATTGGACTGAAGAGGAGCTACTGTTCTTGTCAGTTTCCTAAGCAGAGTTGAACTAGATATGGCCCGTGTGTGTAGGATGCCCAGTTCTTTTGTTGTGAGCAAGCTCTCTGTTCGGAACCCTTAGAAAACACAGTAGAGTAGAAGAGTGCTCTTTTCTCAAAAGCAGAGTATTTTTCTTGTAAGGCGAGCTAGTGTTTGTTTCCCAGTCAGAAATGGAGTTGAATCCCATGCAGTTTCTGGTTCTAAGAGCAAGAGTTGTTTTCTGGTAAGAAGAGTCACTATTGCGCTCCCATTGTCATACACAGTGCAAATAGCACTCGCATCTGTTCGCAGCAAGTACAGTGTATTGGACTGAAGAGGAGCTACTGTTCTTGAAAGTTTCCTAAGCAGAATTGAACTAGATATGGCTCGTGTGTGTAGGAAGCACAGTTGTTTTGTTCCGAGCAAGCTCACTGTTCGGACCCCATAGGAAACCCAGTAGAGTAGAAGAGTGCTCTTTTCTCAAAAGCAGAGTGTGTTTCTTGTAAGGTGAGCTAGCGTTTGTTTCCCAGTCCTAAATGGAGTTGAATCACATGCAGTTTCTGGTCCTATGAGCAAGAGTTGCTTTCTGGTAAGAAGAGTCACTATTGCACTCCCATTGTCATACACAGTGCAAATAGCACTGGCTTCTGTTCCAGGCAAGTACAGTGTATTGGACTGAAGAGGATCTACTGTTCTTGACAGTTTCCTAAGCAGAATTGAACTAGATATGGCCGTGTGTGTAGGAAGCACAGTTCTTTTGTTCTGAGCAAGCTCACTGTTTTGGCCCTATTGGAAACACAGTAGAGTAGAAGAGTGCTCTTTTCTCAAAAGCAGAGTGTGTTTATGTAAGGCGCGCCATCGTTTGTTTCCCAGTCCTAAATGGAGTTGAATCACATGCAGTTTCTGGTCCTACGAGCAAGAGTTGTTTTCTGGTAAGAAGAGTAACTATTGTGCTCCCATTGTCATACACAGAGCAAATAGCACTCGCGTCTGTTCCCCGCAAGTACAGTGTATTGGACTGAAGAGGAGCTACTGTTCTTGTCAGTTTCCTAAGCAGAATTGAACTAGATATGGCCGTGTGTGTAGGAAGCACAGTTCTTTTGTTCTGAGCAAGCTCAATATTCTGGCCCGATAGGAAACACCATAGAGTAGAAGAGTGCTCTTTTCTCAAAAGCAGAGTGTGTTTCTTGGAAGGTGAGCTAGCGTTTGTTTCCCATTCCTAAATGGAGTTGAATCACATGCAGTTTCTGGTCCTACGAGCAAGAGTTGTTTTCTGGTAAGAAGAGTCACTATTGCGCTCCCATTGTCATACACAGGGCAAATAGCCCTGGCGTCTGTTCCCAGCAAGTACAGTGTATTGGACTGAAGAGGATCTACTGTTCTTGTCAGTTTCCTAAGCAGAATTGAACTAGATATGGCCGTGTGTAGGAAGCACATTTCTTTTGTTCTGAGCAAGCTCACTCTTCGGACCCCATAGGAAACACAGTAGAAACGAAGAGTGGCCTGTTCTCAAAAGCAGAGTGTGTTTCTTGAAAGGAAAGCTAGCGTTTGTTTCCCAGTCCTAAATGGAGTTGAATCACATGCAGTTTCTGGTCCTACAAGCAAGAGTTGTTGTTGGTAAGAAGAGTCACTATTGCGCTCCCATTGTCATACACAGGGCAAATAGCACTGGCGTCTGTTTCCAGCATGCACAGTGTATTGGACTGAAGAGGATTTACTGTTCTTGTCAGTTTCCTAAGCATACTTGAACTAGATATTGCCCGTGTGTGTAGGAAGCACAGTTCTTTTCTTCTGAGCAAGCTCTCTGTTCGGACCCCATAGGAAACAATGTAGAGTAGAAGAGTGCTCTTTTCTCAGAAGCAGAGTGTGTTTCTGGTAAGGCGAGCTAGCGTTTGTTTCGCAGTCTTATATGGAGTTGAATCACATGCAGTCTCTGGTCCTATGAGCAAGAGTTGTTTTCTGATACGAAGAGTCACTATTGCGCTCCCATTGCCATACACGGTGCAAATAGCACTGGCGTCTGTTCCCAGCAAGTACAGTGTATTGGACTGAAGAGGTGCTACTGTTCTTGTCTGTTTCCTAAGCAGAGTTGAACTAGATATTGCCCGTGTGTGTAGGAAGCACAGTTCTTTTGTTCTGAGCAAGCTCACTATTCTGGCCCTATAGGAAACACAGTAGAGTAGAAGAGTGCTCTTTTCTCAAAAGCAGAGAGTGTTTCTTGTAAGACGAGCTAGCGTTTCTTTCCCATCCTAAATGGAGTTGAATCACATGCTGTTTCTGGTCTTATGAGCAAGAGTTGTTTTCTGGTAAGAAGAGTCACTATTGCGCTCCCATTGTCATACACAGGGCAAATAGCACTGGCGTCTGTTCCCAGCAAGCACATTGTATGGGACTGAAGAGGATCTACTGTTCTTTTCAGTTTCCTAAGCAGAATTGAACTAGATATGGCCGTGTGTGTAGGAAGCACAGTTCTTTTGTTCTGAGCAAGCTCACTGTTCTGGCCCTAAAAGAAACAGAGTAGAGTAGAAGAGTGCTCTTTTCTCAAAAGCAGAGTGTGTTTCTTGTAAGGAGAGCTAGCTTTTGTTTCCAAGTCCTAAATGGAGTTGAATCCCATGCAGTTTCTGGTACTACGAGCAAGAGTTTTTTTCTGGTAAGAAGAGTCACTATTGCGCTCCCATTGCCATATACAGTGCAAATAGCTCTCACGTCTGTTCCCAGAAATTTCAGTGTATTGGACTGAAGAGGAGCTACTGTTCTTGTCAGTTTCCTAAGCAGAGTTGAACTAGATATGGCCCGTGTGTAGGAAGCACAGTTCTTTTGTTCAGAGCAAGCTCACTGTTTGGACCCCAAAGGAAACACAGAAGAGTAGAAGAGTGCTCTTTTCTCAAAAGCAGAGTGTGTTTCTTGTAAGGCTAGCTAGCGTTTGTTTCGCAGTCCTAAATGGAGTTGAATCACATGCAGTTTCTGGTCCTACGAGCAAGAGTTGCTTTCTGGTAAGAAGAGTCACTATTGAGCTCCCATTGTCATACACAGTGCAAATAGCACTCGCGTCTCTTCCCATTAAGTATAGTGTATTGGACTGAAGAGGAGCTACTGTTCTTGTCAGTTTCCTAAGTAGAGTTGAACTAGATATGGCCCGTGTGTGTAGGAAGCACAGTTCTTTTGTTCTGAGCAAGCTCACTGTTCGGACCCCATAGGAAACAATGTAGAGTAGAAGAGTGCTCTTTTCTCAGAAGCCAGAGTGTGTTTCTGGTAAGGCGAGCTAGCGTTTGTTTCACAGTCTATATGGAGTTGAATCACATGCAGTTTTTGCTCCTAGGAGCAAGAGTTGTTTTCTGGTAAGGAAAGTCACTATTGCGCTCCCATTGCCATACACAGTGCAAATAGCACTCGCGTCTTTTCCCAGGAAGTACAATGTATTGGACTGAAGATGAGCTACTGTTCTTGTCAGTTTCCTAAGCACAGTTCAACTAGATATTGCCCGTGTGTGTAGGAAGCACAGTTCTTTTTTTCTGAGCAAGCTCACTGTTCGGATCCCATAGGAAACATAGTAGAGTAGAAGAGTGCTCTTTTCTCAAAAGAGGAGTGTGTTTATTGTAAGGCATGCTAGCGTTTGTTTCGCAGTCCTAAATGGAGTTGAATCACATGCAGTTTCTGGTCCTACGAGCAAGAGTTATTTTCTGGTAATGAAAGTCATTATTGCGCTCTCATTGCCACACACAGTGCAAATAGCACTCACGTCTGTTCCCATCAAGTACAGTGTATTGAACTTAAGAGGAGCTATTGTTCTTGTCATTTTCTTAAGCAGAGTTGAACTAGATATGGCCCGTGTGTGTAGGAAGCACAGTTCTTTTGTTCTGAGCAAGCTCACTGTTCGGACCCCATGGGAAACACAGTTGGGTAGAAGAGTGCTCTTTCCTCAAAAGCAGAGTGTGTACCTTGTAAGGCAAGCTAGTGTTTGTTTCCCAGTCCTAAATGGAGTTGAAACACATGCAGTTTCTGGTCCTACGAGCAAGAGTTGTTTTCTGGTAAGAAGAGTCACTGTTGCGCTCCCATTGCAAATATACAGTGCAAATAGCACTGGCATCTGTTCCAAGCAAGTACAGTGTATTGGACTGAAAAGGAGCTACTGTTCTTGTCAGTTTCCTAAGCAGAGTTGAACTAGATAAAGCCCGTGTGTGTAGGAAGCACAGTTCTTTTGTTCTGAGCAAGCTCACAGTTTGGACCCCAAAGGAAACACAGTAGAGTTGAAGAGTGCTCTTTTCTCAAAAGCAGAGTGTGTTTCTTGTAAGGATAGCTAGCGTTTGTTTCGCAGTCCTAAATGGAGTTGAATCACATGCAGTTTCTGGTCCTACGCGCAAGAGTTGTTTTCTGGTAAGAAGAGTCACTATTGCGGTCCAATTGTCATACACATTGCAAATAGCACTGGTGTCTGTTCCCAGCATGTACAGTGTATTGGACTGAAGAGGATCTACTGTTCTTGTCAGTTTCCTAAGCACAATTGAACTGGATATGACCGTGTGTGTAGGAAGCACAGTTCTTTTGTTCTGAGCAAGCTCACTCTTCTGGCCCTATATGAAACACAGTAGAGTAGAAGAGTGATCTTCTCTCAAAAGCAGAGTGTGTTTCTTGTAATTGGAGCTAGCGTTTGTTTCTCAGTCTTAAATGGTGTTGAATCACATGCAGTTTTTGATCCTAGGAGCAAGAGTTGTTTTCTGGTAAGGAAAGTCACTATTGTGCTCCCATTGCCACACACAGTACAAAGAGGACTCGCGTCTGTTCCCATCAAGTACAGTGTATTGGACCGAAGAGGAGGTACTGTTCTTGTCAGTTTCCTAAGCAGAGTTGAACTAGATATGGTCCGTGTGTGTAGGAAGCACAGTGCTTCTGTTCTGAGCAAGCTCTCTGTTCAGAACCCATAGGAAACACAGTAGAGTAGAAGAGTGCTCTTTTCTCAAAAGCAGAGTGTGTTTCTTGTAAGGCAAGCTAGTGTTTGTTTCCCAGTCCTAAATGGAGTTGAATCTCATGCAGTTTCTGGTCCTATGAGCAAGAGTTGTTTTCTGGTAAGAAGAGTCACTATTGAGCTCCCATTGTCATACACAGGGCAAATAGCACTGGCGTCTGTTCCCAGCATGGGCAGTGTATTGGACTGAAGAGGAGCTACTGTTCTTGTCAGTTTCCTAAGCAGAGTTGAACTAGATATGGCCCGTGTGTGTAGGATGCCCAGTTCTTTTGTTGTGAGCAAGCTCTCTGTTCGGAACCCTTAGAAAACACAGTAGAGTAGAAGAGTGCTCTTTTCTCAAAAGCAGAGTATTTTTCTTGTAAGGCGAGCTAGTGTTTGTTTCCCAGTCAGAAATGGAGTTGAATCCCATGCAGTTTCTGGTCCTACGAGCAAGAGTTGTTTTCTGGTAAGAAGAGTCACTATTGCGCTCCCATTGTCATACACAGGGCAAATAGCCCTGGCGTCTGTTCCCAGCAAGTACAGTGTATTGGACTGAAGAGGATCTACTGTTCTTGTCAGTTTCCTAAGCAGAATTGAACTAGATATGGCCGTGTGTAGGAAGCACATTTCTTTTGTTCTGAGCAAGCTCACTCTTCGGACCCCATAGGAAACACAGTAGAATCGAAGTGGCCTGTTCTCAAAAGCAGAGTGTGTTTCTTGAAAGGAAAGCTAGCGTTTGTTTCCCAGTCCTAAATGGACTTGAATCACATGCAGTTTCTGGTCCTACAAGCAAGAGTTGTTGTTGGTAAGAAGAGTCACTATTGCGCTCCCATTGTCATACACAGGGCAAATAGCACTGGCGTCTGTTTCCAGCATGCACAGTGTATTGGACTGAAGAGGATTTACTGTTCTTGTCAGTTTCCTAAGCATACTTGAACTAGATATTGCCCGTGTGTGTAGGAAGCACAGTTCTTTTCTTCTGAGCAAGCTCACTGTTCGGACCCCATAGGAAACAATGTAGAGTAGAAGAGTGCTCTTTTCTCAGAAGCAGAGTGTGTTTCTGGTAAGGCGAGCTAGCGTTTGTTTCGCAGTCTTACATGGAGTTGAATCACATGCAGTCTCTGGTCCTATGAGCAAGAGTTGTTTTCTGATACGAAGAGTCACTATTGCGCTCCCATTGCCATGACGGTGCAAATAGCACTGGCGTCTGTTCCCAGCAAGTACAGTGTATTGGACTGAAGAGGTGCTACTGTTCTTGTCTGTTTCCTAAGCAGAGTTGAAGTAGATATTGCCCGTGTGTGTAGGAAGCACAGTTCTTTTGTTCTGAGCAAGCTCACTATTCTGGCCCTATAGGAAACACAGTAGAGTAGAAGAGTGCTCTTTTCTCAAAAGCAGAGAGTGTTTCTTGTAAGACGAGCTAGCGTTTCTTTCCCATCCTAAATGGAGTTGAATCACATGCAGTTTCTGGTCCTATGAGCAAGAGTTGTTTTCTGGTAAGAAGAGTCACTATTGCGCTCCCATTGTCATACACAGGGCAAATAGCACTGGCGTCTGTTCCCAGCAAGTACATTGTATGGGACTGAAGAGGATCTACTGTTCTTGTCAGTTTCCTAAGCAGAATTGAACTAGATACGGCCGTGTGTGTAGGAAGCACAGTTCTTTTGTTCTGAGCAAGCTCACTGTTCTGGCCCTAAAAGAAACAGAGTAGAGTAGAAGAGTGCTCTTTTCTCAAAAGCAGAGTGTGTTTCTTGTAAGGAGAGCTAGCTTTTGTTTCCAAGTCCTAAATGGAGTTGAATCCCATGCAGTTTCTGGTACTACGAGCAAGAGTTGTTTTCTGGTAAGAAGAGTCACTATTGCGCTCCCATTGCCATATACAGTGCAAATAGCTCTCACGTCTGTTCCCAGAAATTTCAGTGTATTGGACTGAAGAGGAGCTACTGTTCTTGTCAGTTTCCTAAGCAGAGTTGAACTAGATATGGCCCGTGTGTGTAGGAAGCACAGTTCTTTTGTTCAGAGCAAGCTCACTGTTTGGACCCCAAAGGAAACACAGAAGAGTAGAAGAGTGCTCTTTTCTCAAAAGCAGAGTGTGTTTCTTGTAAGGCTAGCTAGCGTTTGTTTCGCAGTCCTAAAGGCAGTTGAATCACATGCAGTTTCTGGTCCTACGAGCAAGAGTTATTTTCTGTAAGGAAAGTCATTATTGCGCTCCCCTTGCCACACACATTGCAAATAGCACTGGAGTCTGTTCCCAGAAAGTACAGTGTATTGGACTGAAGAGGAGCTACTGTTCTTGTCAGTTTCCTAAGCAGAGTTGAACTAGATATGGCCCGTGTGTAGGAAGCACAGTTCTTTTGTTCAGAGCAAGCTCACTGTTTGGACCCCAAAGGAAACACAGAAGAGTAGAAGAGTGCTCTTTTCTCAAAAGCAGAGTGTGTTTCTTGTAAGGCTAGCTAGCGTTTGTTTAGCAGTCCTAAATGGAGTTGAAACACATGCAGTTTCTGGTCCTATGAGCAAGAGTTGCTTTCTGGTAAGAAGAGTCACTATTGCGCTCCCATTGTCATACACAGTGCAAATAGCACTCGCGTCTCTTCCCATTAAGTATAGTGTATTGGACTGAAGAGGAGCTACTGTTCTTGTCAGTTTCCTAAGTAGAGTTGAACTAGATATGGCCCGTGTGTGTAGGAAGCACAGTTCTTTTGTTCTGAGCAAGCTCACTGTTCGGACCCCATAGGAAACAATGTAGAGTAGAAGAGTGCTCTTTTCTCAGAAGCCAGAGTGTGTTTCTGGTAAGGCGAGCTAGCGTTTGTTTCACAGTCTATATGGAGTTGAATCACATGCAGTTTTTGCTCCTATGAGCAAGAGTTGTTTTCTGGTAAGAAGAGTCACTATTGAGCTCCCATTGTCATACACAGGGCAAATAGCACTGGTGTCTGTTCCCAGCAAGTACAGTGTATTGAACTGAAGAGGAGCTACTGTTCTTGTCAGTTTCCTAAGCAGAGTTGAACTAGATATAGCCCGTGTGTGTAAGAAGCACAGTTCTTTTGTTCTGAGCAAGCTCACTATTCTGGCCCTATAGGAAAAACAGTAGAGTAGAAGAGTGCTCTTTTCTCAAAAGCAGAGAGTGTTTCTTGTAAGACGAACTAGCGTTTCTTTCCCACCCTAAATGGAGTTGAATCACATGCAGTTTCTGGTCCTATGAGCAAGTGTTGTTTTCTGGTAAGAAGAGTCACTATTGCGCTCCCATTGTCATACACAGGGCAAATAGCACTGGCGTCTTTTCCTAGCAAGTACATTGTATGGGACTGAAGAGGATCTACTGTTCTTTTCAGTTTCCTAAGCAGAATTGAACTAGATATGGCCGTGTGTGTAGGAAGCACAGTTCTTTTGTTCTGAGCAAGCTCACTGTTCTGGCACTATAGGAAACACAGTAGAGTAGAAGAGTGATCTTTTCTCAAAAGCAGAGTGTGTTTCTTGTAAGGCGAGCTAGTGTTTGTTTCCCAGTCCTAAATGGAGTTGAATGACATGAAGTTTTTGGTCCTACGAGCAAGAGTTGTTTTCTGGTAAGGAAAGTCACTATTGTGCTCCCATTGCCATACACAGTGCAAATAGCACTTGAGTCTGTTCCCGTTAAGTACAGTGTATTGGACTGAAGAGGAGCTACTGTTCTTGTCAGTTTCCTAAGTAGAGTTGAACTAGATATGGCCCGTGTGTGGTAAGCACATTTTTTTTGTTCTGAGCAAGCTCACTGTTCGGATCCCATAGGAAACACTGTAGAGTAGAAGAGTGCTCTTTTCTCAAAAGCAGAGTGTGTTTCTTGTAAGGCGAGATAGCGTTTGTTTCACAGTCCTAAATGGAGTTGAATCACATGCAGTTTCTGGTCCTACGAGCAAGAGGTTTTTTCTGGTGTGAAGAGTCACTATTGAGCTCCCATTGTCATACACAGGGCAAACAGCGCTGGCGTCTGTTCCCAGCAAGTACAATGTATTGGACTGAAGAGGAGCTACTGTTCTTGTCAGTTTCCTAAGCAGAGTTGAACTAGATATAGTCCGTGTGTGTAGGAAGCACAGTTCTTTTGTTCTGAGCAAGCTCACTATTCTGGCCCTATAGGAAACACAGTAGAGAAGAAGAGTGCTCTTTTCTCAAAAGCAGAGGGTGTTTCTTGTAAGGCGAGCTAGCGTTTGTTTCCCGTACTAAATGGAGTTGAATCACATGCAGTTTCTGGTCCTAGGAGCAACAGTGGTTTTCTGGTAAGAAGAGTCACTATTGCGCTCCCATTGTCATACTCAGGGCAAATAGCACTGGCGTCTGTTCCCAGCAAGTACAATGTATTGGACTGAAGAGTAGCTACTGTTCTTGTCAGTTTCCTAAGCAGAGTTGAACTAGATATAGTCCGTGTGTGTAGGAAGCACAGTTCTTTTGTTCTGAGCAAGCTCACTATTCTGGCCCTATAGGAAACACAGTAGAGAAGAAGAGTGCTCTTTTCTCAAAAGCAGAGTGTGTTTCTTGTAAGGCGAGCTAGCGTTTGTTTCCCGTACTAAATGGAGTTGAATCACATGCAGTTTCTGGTCCTAGGAGCAACAGTTGTTTTCTGGTAAGAAGAGTCACTATTGCGCTGCCATTGTCATACTCAGGGCAAATAGCACTGGCGTCTGTTCCCAGCAAGTACAGTGTATGGGACTGAAGAGGATCTACTGTTCTTGTCAGTTTCCTAAGCAGAATTGAACTAGATATATCCATGATTGTAGGAAGCACAGTTCTTTTGTTCTGAGCAAGCTCACTGTTCTGGCCCTAAAAGAAACACAGTAGAGTAGAGGAGTGCTCTTTTCTTAAAAGCGGAGTGTGTTTCTTGTAAGGAGAGCTAGCTTTTGTTTTGCAGTTGAAAATGGAGTTGAATCCCATGCAGTTTCTGGTACTACGAGCAAGAGTTGTTTTCTGGTAAGAAGAGTCACTATTGCACTCCCATTGCCATATACAGTGCAAATAGCTCTCACGTCTGTTCACAGAAATTTCAGTGTATTGGACTGAAGAGGTGCTACTGTTCTTGTCTGTTTCCTAAGCATGGTTGAACTAGATATTGCCCGTGTGTGTAGGAAGCACAGTTCTTTTTTTCTGAGCATGCTCACTGTTCGGATCCCATATGAAACACAGTAGAGTAGAAGAATGCTCTTTTCTCAAAAGAGGAGTGTGTTTATTTTAATGCAATCTAGAGTTTGTTTCCCAGTTCTAAATAGAGTTGAATCACTTGCAGTTTCTGGTCCTAGGAGCAAGAGTTATTTTCTGGTAAGGAAAGTCATTATTGCGCTCCCGTTGCCACACACAGTGCAAATAGCACTCACGTCTGTTCCCATCAAGTACCGTGTATTAGACTGAGGAGGAGCTACTGTTCTTGTCAGTTTCCTAAGTAGAGTTGAACTAGATATGGCCCGTGTGTGGGAAGCACAGTTTTTTTGTTCTGAGCAAGCTCACTGTTCGGACCCCATAGGAAACACAGTAGTGTAGAAGAGTGCTCTTTTTCAAAAGCAGAGTGTGTTTCTTGTAAGGCGAGCTAGTGTTTGTTTCCCAGTCTGAAATGGAGTTGAATCCCATGCAGTTTCTGTTCCTACGAGCAAGAGTTATTTTCAGGTAAGAAGAGTCACTATTGCGATTCCATTACCATATACAGTGCAAATAGCTCTCGCGTCTGTTCCCAGCAAGTACAGTGTATTGGACTGAAGAGGAGCTACTGTTCTTGTCAGTTTCCTAAGTAGAGTTGAACTAGATATGGCCCGTGTGTGGGAAGCACAGTTTTTTTGTTCTGAGCAAGCTCACTGTTCGGACCCCATAGGAAACACTGTAGAGTAGAAGAGTGCTCTTTTCTCAAAAGCAGAGTGTGTTTCTTGTAAGGCGAGCTAGCGTTTGTTTCGCAGTCCTAAATGGAGTTGAAATCACGCAGTTTCTGGTCCTAGGAGCAGCAGTTGTTTTCTGGTAAGAAGAGTCACTATTGCGCTCCCATTGTCATACTCAGGGCAAATAGCACTGGCGTCTGTTCCCAGAAAGTACAGTGTATGGGACTGAAGAGGATCTACTGTTCTTGTCAGTTTCCTAAGCAGAATTGAACTAGATATGGCCATGTGTGTAGGAAGCACAGTTCTTTTTTTCTGAGCAAGCTCACTGTTCTGGCCCTAAAAGAAACACAGTAGAGTAGAAGAGTGCTCTTTTCTCAAAAGCGGAGTGTGTTTCTTGTAAGGAGAGCTAGCTTTTGTTTCCAAGTCCTAAATGGAGTTGAATCCCATGCAGTTTCTGGTACTATGAGCAAGAGTTGTTTTCTGGTAAGAAGAGTCACTATTGGGCTCCCATTGTCATACACAGGGCAAATAGCACTGGCGTGTGTTCGGAGCAAGTACAGTGTATTGGACGGAAGAGGAGCTACTGTTCTTGTCAGTTTCCTAAGCAGAGTTGAACTAGATATGGCCCGTGTGTGTAGGAAGCACAGTTCTTTTGTTCAGAGCAAGCTCACTGTTTGGACCCCACAGGAAACACAGAGAGTAGAAGAGTGCTCTTTTCTCAAAAGCAGAGTGTGTTTCTGGTAAGGCGAGCTAGCGTTTGTTTCACAGTCTTATATGGAGTTGAATCACATGCAGTTTCTGGTCCTATGAGCAAGAGTTGTTTTCTGGTAAGAAGAGTCACTATTGCGCTCCCATTGTCATACACAGGGCAAATAGCACTGGCGTCTTTTCCCAGCAAGTACAGTGTATGGGACTGAAGAGGATCTACTGTTCTTTTCAGTTTCCTAAGCAGAATTGAACTAGATATGGCCGTGTGTGTAGGAAGCACAGTTCTTTTGTTCTGAGCAAGCTCACTGTTCTGGCACTATAGGAAACACAGTAGAGTAGAAGAGTGATCTTTTCTCAAAAGCAGAGTGTGTTTCTTGTAAGGCGAGCTAGTGTTTGTTTCCCAGTCCTAAATGGAGTTGAATGACATGAAGTTTTTGGTCCTACGAGCAAGAGTTGTTTTCTGGTAAGGAAAGTCACTATTGTGCTCCCATTGCCATACACAGTGCAAATAGCACTTGAGTCTGTTCCCATTAAGTACAGTGTATTGGACTGAAGAGGAGCTACTGTTCTTGTCAGTTTCCTAAGTAGAGTTGAACTAGATATGGCCCGTGTGTGGTAAGCACAGTTTTTTTGTTCTGAGCAAGCTCACTGTTCGGACCACATAGGAAACACTGTAGAGTAGAAGAGTGCTCTTTTCTCAAAAGCAGAGTGTGTTTCTTGTAAGGCGAGCTAGCGTTTGTTTCACAGTCCTAAATGGAGTTGAACCACATGCAGTTTCTGGTCCTACGAGCAAGAGGTTTTTTCTGGTATGAAGAGTCACTATTGAGCTCCCATTGTCATACACAGGGCAAATAGCGCTGGCGTCTGTTCCCAGCAAGTACAATGTATTGGATTGAAGAGGAGCTACTGTTCTTGTCAGTTTCCTAAGCAGAGTTGAACTAGATATAGCCCGTGTGTGTAGGAAGCACAGTTCTTTTGTTCTGAGCAAGCTCACTATTCTGGCCCTATAGGAAACACAGTAGAGAAGAAGAGTGCTCTTTTCTCAAAAGCAGAGTGTGTTTCTTGTAAGGCGAGCTAGCGTTTGTTTCCCGTACTAAATGGAGTTGAATCACATGCAGTTTCTGGTCCTAGGAGCAACAGTTGTTTTCTGGTAAGAAGAGTCACTATTACGGTCCCATTGTCATACTCAGGGCAAATAGCACTGGCGTCTGTTCCCAGCAAGTACAGTGTATGGGAATGAAGAGGATCTACTGTTCTTGTCAGTTTCCTAAGCAGAGTTGAACTAGATATGGCCCGTGTGTGTAGGAAGCACAGTTCTTTTGTTCAGAGCAAGCTCACTCTTTGGACCCCACAGGAAACACAGAGAGTAGAAGAGTGCTCTTTTCTCAGAAGCAGAGTGTGTTTCTGGTAAGGCGAGCTAGCGTTTGTTTCACAGTCTATATGGAGTTGAATCACATGCAGTTTCTGGTCCTATGAGCAAGAGTTGTTTTCTGGTAAGAAGAGTCACTATTGAGCTCCCATTGTCATACACAGGGCAAATAGCACTGGTGTCTGTTCCCAGCAAGTACAGTGTATTGAACTGAAGAGGAGCTACTGTTCTTGTCAGTTTCCTAAGCAGAGTTGAACTAGATATAGCCCGTGTGTGTAAGAAGCACAGTTCTTTTGTTCTGAGCAAGCTCACTATTCTGGCCCTATAGGAAAAACAGTAGAGTAGAAGAGTGCTCTTTTCTCAAAAGCAGAGAGTGTTTCTTGTAAGACGAACTAGCGTTTCTTTCCCACCCTAAATGGAGTTGAATCACATGCAGTTTCTGGTCCTATGAGCAAGTGTTGTTTTCTGGTAAGAAGAGTCACTATTGCGCTCCCATTGTCATACACAGGGCAAATAGCACTGGCGTCTTTTCCCAGCAAGTACAGTGTATGGGACTGAAGAGGATCTACTGTTCTTTTCAGTTTCCTAAGCAGAATTGAACTAGATATGGCCGTGTGTGTAGGAAGCACAGTTCTTTTGTTCTGAGCAAGCTCACTGTTCTGGCACTATAGGAAACACAGTAGAGTAGAAGAGTGATCTTTTCTCAAAAGCAGAGTGTGTTTCTTGTAAGGCGAGCTAGTGTTTGTTTCCCAGTCCTAAATGGAGTTGAATGACATGAAGTTTTTGGTCCTACGAGCAAGAGTTGTTTTCTGGTAAGGAAAGTCACTATTGTGCTCCCATTGCCATACACAGTGCAAATAGCACTTGAGTCTGTTCCCATTAAGTACAGTGTATTGGACTGAAGAGGAGCTACTGTTCTTGTCAGTTTCCTAAGTAGAGTTGAACTAGATATGGCCCGTGTGTGGTAAGCACATTTTTTTTGTTCTGAGCAAGCTCACTGTTCGGATCCCATAGGAAACACTGTAGAGTAGAAGAGTGCTCTTTTCTCAAAAGCAGAGTGTGTTTCTGGTAAGGCGAGATAGCGTTTGTTTCACAGTCCTAAATGGAGTTGAATCACATGCAGTTTCTGGTCCTATGAGCAAGAGGTGTTTTCTGGTATGAAGAGTCACTATTGAGCTCCCATTGTCATACACAGGGCAAACAGCGCTGGCGTCTGTTCCCAGCAAGTACAATGTATTGGACTGAAGAGTAGCTACTGTTCTTGTCAGTTTCCTAAGCAGAGTTGAACTAGATATAGTCCGTGTGTGTAGGAAGCACAGTTCTTTTGTTCTGAGCAAGCTCACTATTCTGGCCCTATAGGAAACACAGTAGAGAAGAAGAGTGCTCTTTTCTCAAAAGCAGAGTGTGTTTCTTGTAAGGCGAGCTAGCGTTTGTTTCCCGTACTAAATGGAGTTGAATCACATGCAGTTTCTGGTCCTAGGAGCAACAGTTGTTTTCTGGTAAGAAGAGTCACTATTGCGCTGCCATTGTCATACTCAGGGCAAATAGCACTGGCGTCTGTTCCCAGCAAGTACAGTGTATGGGACTGAAGAGGATCTACTGTTCTTGTCAGTTTCCTAAGCAGAATTGAACTAGATATATCCATGAGTGTAGGAAGCACAGTTCTTTTGTTCTGAGCAAGCTCACTGTTCTGGCCCTAAAAGAAACACAGTAGAGTAGAGGAGTGCTCTTTTCTTAAAAGCGGAGTGTGTTTCTTGTAAGGAGAGCTAGCTTTTGTTTTGCAGTTGAA
This sequence comes from Peromyscus eremicus, assembly GCF_949786415.1. Classification (NCBI taxonomy): domain Eukaryota; kingdom Metazoa; phylum Chordata; class Mammalia; order Rodentia; family Cricetidae; genus Peromyscus; species Peromyscus eremicus. The sequence goes on from NW_026735059.1 coordinate 159,451, forward strand.
AATGGAGTTGAATCCCATGCAGTTTCTGGTACTACGAGCAAGAGTTGTTTTCTGGTAAGAAGAGTCACTATTGCACTCCCATTGCCATATACAGTGCAAATAGCTCTCACGTCTGTTCACAGAAATTTCAGTGTATTGGACTGAAGAGGTGCTACTGTTCTTGTCTGTTTCCTAAGCATGGTTGAACTAGATATTGCCCGTGTGTGTAGGAAGCACAGTTCTTTTTTTCTGAGCATGCTCACTGTTCGGATCCCATATGAAACACAGTAGAGTAGAAGAATGCTCTTTTCTCAAAAGAGGAGTGTGTTTATTTTAATGCAATCTAGAGTTTGTTTCCCAGTTCTAAATAGAGTTGAATCACTTGCAGTTTCTGGTCCTAGGAGCAAGAGTTATTTTCTGGTAAGGAAAGTCATTATTGCGCCTCCGTTGCCACACACAGTGCAAATAGCACTCACGTCTGTTCCCATCAAGTACCGTGTATTAGACTGAGGAGGAGCTACTTTTCTTGTCAGTTTCCTAAGCAGAGTTGAACTAGATATAGCCCGTGTGTGTAGGAACCACAGTTCTTTTGTTCTGAGCAAGCTCACTGTTCGGACTCCATAGGAAACATAGTAGTGTAGAAGAGTGCTCTTTTTCAAAAGCAGAGTGTGTTTCTTGTAAGGCGAGCTACTGTTTGTTTTCCAGTCTGAAATGGATTTGAATCCCATGCAGTTTCTGTTCCTACGAGCAAGAGTTGTTTTCAGGTAAGAAGAGTCACTATTGCGATTCCATTACCATATACAGTGCAAATAGCTCTCGCGTCTGTTCCCAGCAAGTACAGTGTATTGGACTGAAGAGGAGCTACTGTTCTTGTCAGTTTCCTAAGCAGAGTTGAACTAGATATGGCCCGTGTGTGTAGGAAGCACAGTTCTTTTGTTCTGAGCAAGCTCACTGTTGGACCCCACAGGAAACACAGAGAGTAGAAGAGTGCTCTTTTCCCAAAAGCAGAGTGTGTTTCTTGTAAGGCGAGCTAGCATTTGTTTCGCAGTCCTAAATGGAGTTGAATCACATGCAGTTTCTGACCTACGAGCAAGAGTTGTTTTCTGGTAAGAAGCGTCACTATTGCGCTCCCATTGTCATACACAGGGCAAATAGCACTGGCGTCTGTTCCCAGCAAGTACAGTGTATGGGACTGAAGAGGATCTACTGTTCTTGTCAGTTTCGTAAGCAGAATTGAACTAGATATGGCAGTGTGTGTAGGAAGCACAGTTCTTTTGTTCTGAGCAACCTCACTGTTCTGGCACTATAGGAAACACAGTAGAGTAGAAGAGTGATCTTTTCTCAAAAGCAGAGTGTGTTTCTTGTAAGGCGAGCTAGTGTTTGTTTCCCAGTCCTAAATGGTGTTGAATGACATGAAGTTTTTGGTCCTACGAGCAAGAGTTGTTTTCTGGTAAGGAAAGTCACTATTGTGCTCCCATTGATATACACAGTGCAAATATCACTCGAGTCTGTTCCCATTAAGTACAGTGTATTGGACTGAAGAGGAGCTACAGTTCTTGTCAGTTTCCTAAATAGAGTTGAACTAGATATGGACCGTGTGTGGTAAGCACATTTTTTTTGTTCTGAGCAAGCTCACTGTTCGGACCCCAAAGGAAACACTGTAGAGTAGAAGAGTGCTCTTTTCTCAAAAGCAGAGTGTGTTTCTTGTAAGGCGAGCTAGTGTTTGTTTCGCAGTCCTAAATGGAGTTGAATCACATGCAGTTTCTGGTCCTAGGAGCAGCAGTTGTTTTCTGGTAAGAAGAGTCACTATTGCGCTCCCATTGTCATACTCAGGGCAAATAGCACTGGCGTCTGTTCCCAGAAAGTACAGTGTATGGGACTGAAGAGGATCTACTGTTCTTGTCAGTTTCCTAAGCAGAATTGAACTAGATATGGCCATGTGTGTAGGAAGCACAGTTCTTTTTTTCTGAGCAAGCTCACTGTTCTGGCCCTAAAAGAAACACAGTAGAGTGGAAGAGTGCTCTTTTCTCAAAAGCGGAGTGTGTTTCTTGTAAGGAGAGCTAGCTTTTGTTTCCAAGTCCTAAATGGAGTTGAATCCCATGCAGTTTCTGGTACTATGAGCAAGAGTTGTTTTCTGGTAAGAAGAGTCACTATTGGGCTCCCATTGTCATACACAGGGCAAATAGCACTGGCGTCTGTTCCCAGCAAGTACAGTGTATTGAACTGAAGAGGAGCTACTGTTCTTGTCAGTTTCCTAAGCAGAGTTGAACTAGATATAGCCCGTGTATGTAAGAAGCACAGTTCTTTTGTTCTCTGCAAACTCACTATTCTGGCCCTATAGGAAAAACAGTAGAGTAGAAGAGTGCTCTTTTCTCAAAAGCAGAGAGTGTTTCTTGTAAGACGAGCTAGCGTTTCTTTCCCACCCTAAATGGAGTTGAATCACATGCAGTTTCTGGTCCTATGAGCAAGAGTTGTTTTCTGGTAAGAAGAGTCACTATTGCGCTCCCATTGTCATACACAGGGTAAATAGCACTGGCGTCTTTTCCCAGCAAGTACAGTGTATGGGACTGAAGAGGATCTACTGTTCTTTTCAGTTTCCTAAGCAGAATTGAACTAGATATGGCCGTGTGTGTAGGAAGCACAGTTCTTTTGTTCTGAGCAAGCTCACTGTTCTGGCACTATAGGAAACACAGTAGAGTAGAAGAGTGATCTTTTCTCAAAAGCAGAGTGTGTTTCTTGTAAGGCGAGCTAGTGTTTGTTTCCCAGTCCTAAATGGAGTTGAATGACATGAAGTTTTTGGTCCTACGAGCAAGAGTTGTTTTCTGGTAAGGAAAGTCAATATTGTGCTCCCATTGCCATACACAGTGCAAATAGCACTTGAGTCTGTTCCCATTAAGTACAGTGTATTGGACTGAAGAGGAGCTACTGTTCTTGTCAGTTTCCTAAGTAGAGTTGAACTAGATATGGCCCGTGTGTGGTAAGCACAGTTTTTTTGTTCTGAGCAAGCTCACTGTTCGGACCACATAGGAAACACTGTAGAGTAGAAGAGTGCTCTTTTCTCAAAAGCAGAGTGTGTTTCTTGTAAGGCGAGCTAGCGTTTGTTTCACAGTCCTAAATGGAGTTGAACCACATGCAGTTTCTGGTCCTACGAGCAAGAGGTTTTTTCTGGTATGAAGAGTCACTATTGAGCTCCCATTGTCATACACAGGGCAAATAGCGCTGGCGTCTGTTCCCAGCAAGTACAATGTATTGGATTGAAGAGGAGCTACTGTTCTTGTCAGTTTCCTAAGCAGAGTTGAACTAGATATAGCCCGTGTGTGTAGGAAGCACAGTTCTTTTGTTCTAAGCAAGCTCACTATTCTGGCCCTATAGGAAACACAGTAGAGAAGAAGAGTGCTCTTTTCTCAAAAGCAGAGTGTGTTTCTTGTAAGGCGAGCTAGCGTTTGTTTCCCGTACTAAATGGAGTTGAATCACATGCAGTTTCTGGTCCTAGGAGCAACAGTTGTTTTCTGGTAAGAAGAGTCACTATTACGGTTCCATTGTCATACTCAGGGCAAATAGCACTGGCGTCTGTTCCCAGCAAGTACAGTGTATGGGAATGAAGAGGATCTACTGTTCTTGTCAGTTTCCTAAGCAGAGTTGAACTAGATATGGCCCGTGTGTGTAGGAAGCACAGTTCTTTTGTTCAGAGCAAGCTCACTGTTTGGACCCCACAGGAAACACAGAGAGTAGAAGAGTGCTCTTTTCTCAGAAGCAGAGTGTGTTTCTGGTAAGGCGAGCTAGCGTTTGTTTCACAGTCTATATGGAGTTGAATCACATGCAGTTTCTGGTCCTATGAGCAAGAGTTGTTTTCTGGTAAGAAGAGTCACTATTGAGCTCCCATTGTCATACACAGGGCAAATAGCACTGGTGTCTGTTCCCAGCAAGTACAGTGTATTGAACTGAAGAGGAGCTACTGTTCTTGTCAGTTTCCTAAGCAGAGTTGAACTAGATATAGCCCGTGTGTGTAAGAAGCACAGTTCTTTTGTTCTGAGCAAGCTCACTATTCTGGCCCTATAGGAAAAACAGTAGAGTAGAAGAGTGCTCTTTTCTCAAAAGCAGAGAGTGTTTCTTGTAAGACGAACTAGCGTTTCTTTCCCACCCTAAATGGAGTTGAATCACATGCAGTTTCTGGTCCTATGAGCAAGTGTTGTTTTCTGGTAAGAAGAGTCACTATTGCGCTCCCATTGTCATACACAGGGCAAATAGCACTGGCGTCTTTTCCCAGCAAGTACAGTGTATGGGACTGAAGAGGATCTACTGTTCTTTTCAGTTTCCTAAGCAGAATTGAACTAGATATGGCCGTGTGTGTAGGAAGCACAGTTCTTTTGTTCTGAGCAAGCTCACTGTTCTGGCACTATAGGAAACACAGTAGAGTAGAAGAGTGATCTTTTCTCAAAAGCAGAGTGTGTTTCTTGTAAGGCGAGCTAGTGTTTGTTTCCCAGTCCTAAATGGAGTTGAATGACATGAAGTTTTTGGTCCTACGAGCAAGAGTTGTTTTCTGGTAAGGAAAGTCACTATTGTGCTCCCATTGCCATACACAGTGCAAATAGCACTTGAGTCTGTTCCCATTAAGTACAGTGTATTGGACTGAAGAGGAGCTACTGTTCTTGTCAGTTTCCTAAGTAGAGTTGAACTAGATATGGCCCGTGTGTGGTAAGCACATTTTTTTTGTTCTGAGCAAGCTCACTGTTCGGATCCCATAGGAAACACTGTAGAGTAGAAGAGTGCTCTTTTCTCAAAAGCAGAGTGTGTTTCTTGTAAGGCGAGATAGCGTTTGTTTCACAGTCCTAAATGGAGTTGAATCACATGCAGTTTCTGGTCCTACGAGCAAGAGGTGTTTTCTGGTATGAAGAGTCACTATTGAGCTCCCATTGTCATACACAGGGCAAACAGCGCTGGCGTCTGTTCCCAGCAAGTACAATGTATTGGACTGAAGAGTAGCTACTGTTCTTGTCAGTTTCCTAAGCAGAGTTGAACTAGATATAGTCCGTGTGTGTAGGAAGCACAGTTCTTTTGTTCTGAGCAAGCTCACTATTCTGGCCCTATAGGAAACACAGTAGAGAAGAAGAGTGCTCTTTTCTCAAAAGCAGAGTGTGTTTCTTGTAAGGCGAGCTAGCGTTTGTTTCCCGTACTAAATGGAGTTGAATCACATGCAGTTTCTGGTCCTAGGAGCAACAGTTGTTTTCTGGTAAGAAGAGTCACTATTGCGCTGCCATTGTCATACTCAGGGCAAATAGCACTGGCGTCTGTTCCCAGCAAGTACAGTGTATGGGACTGAAGAGGATCTACTGTTCTTGTCAGTTTCCTAAGCAGAATTGAACTAGATATATCCATGATTGTAGGAAGCACAGTTCTTTTGTTCTGAGCAAGCTCACTGTTCTGGCCCTAAAAGAAACACAGTAGAGTAGAGGAGTGCTCTTTTCTTAAAAGCGGAGTGTGTTTCTTGTAAGGAGAGCTAGCTTTTGTTTTGCAGTTGAAAATGGAGTTGAATCCCATGCAGTTTCTGGTACTACGAGCAAGAGTTGTTTTCTGGTAAGAAGAGTCACTATTGCACTCCCATTGCCATATACAGTGCAAATAGCTCTCACGTCTGTTCACAGAAATTTCAGTGTATTGGACTGAAGAGGTGCTACTGTTCTTGTCTGTTTCCTAAGCATGGTTGAACTAGATATTGCCCGTGTGTGTAGGAAGCACAGTTCTTTTTTTCTGAGCATGCTCACTGTTCGGATCCCATATGAAACACAGTAGAGTAGAAGAATGCTCTTTTCTCAAAAGAGGAGTGTGTTTATTTTAATGCAATCTAGAGTTTGTTTCCCAGTTCTAAATAGAGTTGAATCACTTGCAGTTTCTGGTCCTAGGAGCAAGAGTTATTTTCTGGTAAGGAAAGTCATTATTGCGCCTCCGTTGCCACACACAGTGCAAATAGCACTCACGTCTGTTCCCATCAAGTACCGTGTATTAGACTGAGGAGGAGCTACTTTTCTTGTCAGTTTCCTAAGCAGAGTTGAACTAGATATAGCCCGTGTGTGTAGGAACCACAGTTCTTTTGTTCTGAGCAAGCTCACTGTTCGGACTCCATAGGAAACATAGTAGTGTAGAAGAGTGCTCTTTTTCAAAAGCAGAGTGTGTTTCTTGTAAGGGGAGCTATTGTTTGTTTTCCAGTCTGAAATGGATTTGAATCCCATGCAGTTTCTGTTCCTACGAGCAAGAGTTGTTTTCAGGTAAGAAGAGTCACTATTGCGATTCCATTACCATATACAGTGCAAATAGCTCTCGCGTCTGTTCCCAGCAAGTACAGTGTATTGGACTGAAGAGGAGCTACTGTTCTTGTCAGTTTCCTAAGCAGAGTTGAACTAGATATGGCCCGTGTGTGTAGGAAGCACAGTTCTTTTGTTCTGAGCAAGCTCACTGTTGGACCCCACAGGAAACACAGAGAGTAGAAGAGTGCTCTTTTCCCAAAAGCAGAGTGTGTTTCTTGTAAGGCGAGCTAGCATTTGTTTCGCAGTCCTAAATGGAGTTGAATCACATGCAGTTTCTGATCCTACAAGCAAGAGTTGTTTTCTGGTAAGAAGCGTCACTATTGCGCTCCCATTGTCATACACAGGGCAAATAGCACTGGCGTCTGTTCCCAGCAAGTACAGTGTATGGGACTGAAGAGGATCTACTGTTCTTGTCAGTTTCGTAAGCAGAATTGAACTAGATATGGCAGTGTGTGTAGGAAGCACAGTTCTTTTGTTCTGAGCAACCTCACTGTTCTGGCACTATAGGAAACACAGTAGAGTAGAAGAGTGATCTTTTCTCAAAAGCAGAGTGTGTTTCTTGTAAGGCGAGCTAGTGTTTGTTTCCCAGTCCTAAATGGTGTTGAATGACATGAAGTTTTTGGTCCTACGAGCAAGAGTTGTTTTCTGGTAAGGAAAGTCACTATTGTGCTCCCATTGATATACACAGTGCAAATATCACTCGAGTCTGTTCCCATTAAGTACAGTGTATTGGACTGAAGAGGAGCTACAGTTCTTGTCAGTTTCCTAAATAGAGTTGAACTAGATATGGCCCGTGTGTGGTAAGCACATTTTTTTTGTTCTGAGCAAGCTCACTGTTCGGACCCCATAGGAAACACTGTAGAGTAGAAGAGTGCTCTTTTCTCAAAAGCAGAGTGTGTTTCTTGTAAGGCGAGCTAGTGTTTGTTTCGCAGTCCTAAATGGAGTTGAATCACATGCAGTTTCTGGTCCTAGGAGCAGCAGTTGTTTTCTGGTAAGAAGAGTCACTATTGCGCTCCCATTGTCATACTCAGGGCAAATAGCACTGGCGTCTGTTCCCAGAAAGTACAGTGTATGGGACTGAAGAGGATCTACTGTTCTTGTCAGTTTCCTAAGCAGAATTGAACTAGATATGGCCATGTGTGTAGGAAGCACAGTTCTTTTTTTCTGAGCAAGCTCACTGTTCTGGCCCTAAAAGAAACACAGTAGAGTGGAAGAGTGCTCTTTTCTCAAAAGCGGAGTGTGTTTCTTGTAAGGAGAGCTAGCTTTTGTTTCCAAGTCCTAAATGGAGTTGAATCCCATGCAGTTTCTGGTACTATGAGCAAGAGTTGTTTTCTGGTAAGAAGAGTCACTATTGCGCTCCCATTGTCATACACAGGGCAAATAGCACTGGCGTGTGTTCGGAGCAAGTACAGTGTATTGGACGGAAGAGGAGCTACTGTTCTTGTCAGTTTCCTAAGCAGAGTTGAACTAGATATGGCCCGTGTGTGTAGGAAGCACAGTTCTTTTGTTCAGAGCAAGCTCACTGTTTGGACCCCACAGGAAACACAGAGAGTAGAAGAGTGCTCTTTTCTCAAAAGCAGAGTGTGTTTCTGGTAAGGCGAGCTAGCGTTTGTTTCACAGTCTTATATGGAGTTGAATCACATGCAGTTTCTGGTCCTATGAGCAAGAGTTGTTTTCTGGTAAGAAGAGTCACTATTGAGCTCCCATTGTCATACACAGGGCAAATAGCACTGGCGTCTGTTCCCAGCAAGTACAGTGTATTGAACTGAAGAGGAGCTACTGTTCTTGTCAGTTTCCTAAGCAGAGTTGAACTAGATATAGCCCGTGTATGTAAGAAGCACAGTTCTTTTGTTCTGAGCAAACTCACTATTCTGGCCCTATAGGAAAAACAGTAGAGCAGAAGAGTGCTCTTTTCTCAAAAGCAGAGAGTGTTTCTTGTAAGACGAGCTAGCGTTTCTTTCCCACCCTAAATGGAGTTGAATCACATTCAGTTTCTGGTCCTATGAGCAAGAGTTGTTTTCTGGTAAGAAGAGTCACTATTGCGCTCCCATTGTCATACACAGGGCAAATAGCACTGGCGTCTTTTCCCAGCAAGTACAGTGTATGGGACTGAAGAGGATCTACTGTTTTTTTCAGTTTCCTAAGCAGAATTGAACTAGATATGGCCGTGTGTGTAGGAAGCACAGTTCTTTTGTTCTGAGCAAGCTCACTGTTCTGGCACTATAGGAAATACAGTAGAGTAGAAGAGTGATCTTTTCTCAAAAGCAGAGTGTGTTTCTTGTAAGGCGAGCCAGTGTTTGTTTCCCAGTCCTAAATGGAGTTGAATGACATGAAGTTTTTGGTCCTACGAGCAAGAGTTGTTTTCTGGTAAGGAAAGTCACTATTGTGCTCCCATTGCCATACACAGTGCAAATAGCACTTGAGTCTGTTCCCATTAAGTACAGTGTATTGGACTGAAGAGGAGCTACTGTTCTTGTCAGTTTCCTAAGTAGAGTTGAACTAGATATGGCCCGTGTGTGGTAAGCACAGTTTTTTTGTTCTGAGCAAGCTCACTGTTCGGACCCCATAGGAAACACTGTAGAGTAGAAGAGTGCTCTTTTCTCAAAAGCAGAGTGTGTTTCTTGTAAGGCGAGCTAGCGTTTGTTTCGCAGTCCTAAATGGAGTTGAATCACATGCAGTTTCTGGTCCTAGGAGCAGCAGTTGTTTTCTGGTAAGAAGAGTCACTATTGCGCTCCCATTGTCATACTCAGGGCAAATAGCACTGGCGTCTGTTCCCAGAAAGTACAGTGTATGGGACTGAAGAGGATCTACTGTTCTTGTCAGTTTCCTAAGCAGAATTGAACTAGATATGGCCATGTGTGTAGGAAGCACAGTTATTTTTTTCTGAGCAAGCTCACTGTTCTGGCCCTAAAAGAAACACAGTAGAGTAGAAGAGTGCTCTTTTCTCAAAAGCGGAGTGTGTTTCTTGTAAGGAGAGCTAGCTTTTGTTTCCAAGTCCTAAATGGAGTTGAATCCCATGCAGTTTCTGGTACTATGAGCAAGAGTTGTTTTCTGGTAAGAAGAGTCACTATTGGGCTCCCATTGTCATACACAGGGCAAATAGCACTGGCGTGTGTTCGGAGCAAGTACAGTGTATTGGACGGAAGAGGAGCTACTGTTCTTGTCAGTTTCCTAAGCAGAGTTGAACTAGATATGGCCCGTGTGTGTAGGAAGCACAGTTCTTTTGTTCAGAGCAAGCTCACTGTTTGGACCCCACAGGAAACACAGAGAGTAGAAGAGTGCTCTTTTCTCAAAAGCAGAGTGTGTTTCTGGTAAGGCGAGCTAGAGTTTGTTTCACAGTCTTATATGGAGTTGAATCACATGCAGTTTCTGGTCCTATGAGCAAGAGTTGTTTTCTGGTAAGAAGAGTCACTATTGAGCTCCCATTGTCATACACAGGGCAAATAGCACTGGCGTCTGTTCCCAGCAAGTACAGTGTATTGAACTGAAGAGGAGCTACTGTTCTTGTCAGTTTCCTAAGCAGAGTTGAACTAGATATAGCCCGTGTATGTAAGAAGCACAGTTCTTTTGTTCTGAGCAAACTCACTATTCTGGCCCTATAGGAAAAACAGTAGAGTAGAAGAGTGCTCTTTTCTCAAAAGCAGAGAGTGTTTCTTGTAAGACGAGCTAGCATTTCTTTCCCACCCTAAATGGAGTTGAATCACATGCAGTTTCTGGTCCTATGAGCAAGAGTTGTTTTCTGGTAAGAAGAGTCACTATTGCGCTCCCATTGTCATACACAGGGCAAATAGCACTGGCGTCTTTTCCCAGCAAGTACAGTGTATGGGACTGAAGAGGATCTACTGTTCTTTTCAGTTTCCTAAGCAGAATTGAACTAGATATGGCCGTGTGTGTAGGAAGCACAGTTCTTTTGTTCTGAGCAAGCTCACTGTTCTGGCACTATAGGAAACACAGTAGAGTAGAAGAGTGATCTTTTCTCAAAAGCAGAGTGTGTTTCTTGTAAGGCGAGCTAGTGTTTGTTTCCCAGTCATAAATGGAGTTGAATGACATGAAGTTTTTGGTCCTACGAGCAAGAGTTGTTTTCTGGTAAGGAAAGTCACTATTGTGCTCCCATTGCCATACACAGTGCAAATAGCACTTGAGTCTGTTCCCATTAAGTACAGTGTATTGGACTGAAGAGGAGCTACTGTTCTTGTCAGTTTCCTAAGTAGAGTTGAACTAGATATGGCCCGTGTGTGGTAAGCACAGTTTTTTTGTTCTGAGCAAGCTCACTGTTCGGACCACATAGGAAACACTGTAGAGTAGAAGAGTGCTCTTTTCTCAAAAGCAGAGTGTGTTTCTTGTAAGGCGAGCTAGCGTTTGTTTCACAGTCCTAAATGGAGTTGAACCACATGCAGTTTCTGGTCCTACGAGCAAGAGGTTTTTTCTGGTATGAAGAGTCACTATTGAGCTCCCATTGTCATACACAGGGCAAATAGCGCTGGCGTCTGTTCCCAGCAAGTACAATGTATTGGATTGAAGAGGAGCTACTGTTCTTGTCAGTTTCCTAAGCAGAGTTGAACTAGATATAGCCCGTGTGTGTAGGAAGCACAGTTCTTTTGTTCTGAGCAAGCTCACTATTCTGGCCCTATAGGAAACACAGTAGAGAAGAAGAGTGCTCTTTTCTCAAAAGCAGAGTGTGTTTCTTGTAAGGCGAGCTAGCGTTTGTTTCCCGTACTAAATGGAGTTGAATCACATGCAGTTTCTGGTCCTAGGAGCAACAGTTGTTTTCTGGTAAGAAGAGTCACTATTACGGTCCCATTGTCATACTCAGGGCAAATAGCACTGGCGTCTGTTCCCAGCAAGTACAGTGTATGGGAATGAAGAGGATCTACTGTTCTTGTCAGTTTCCTAAGCAGAATTGAACTAGATATGGCCATGAGTGTAGGAAGCACAGTTCTTTTGTTCTGAGCAAGCTCACTGTTCGGACTCCATAGGAAACACAGTAGTGTAGAAGAGTGCTCTTTTTCAAAAGCAGAGTGTGTTTCTTGTAAGGCGAGCTAGTGTTTGTTTCCCAGTCTGAAATGGAGTTGAATCGCATGCAGTTTCTGTTCCTACGAGCAAGAGTTGTTTTCTGGTAAGAAGAGTCACTATTGCGCTCCCATTGCCATATACAGTGCAAATAGCTCTCGCGTCTGTTCCCAGCAAGTACAGTGTATTGGACTGAAGAGGAGCTACTGTTCTTGTCAGTTTCCTAAGCAGAGTTGAACTAGATATGGCCCGTGTGTGTAGGAAGCACAGTTCTTTTGTTCAGAGCAAGCTCACTGTTGGACCCCACAGGAAACACAGAGAGTAGAAGAGTGCTCTTTTCTCAAAAGCAGAGTGTGTTTCTTGTAAGGCGAGCTAGCATTTGTTTCGCAGTCCTAAATGGAGTTGAATCACATGCAGTTTCTGATCCTACGAGCAAGAGTTGTTTTCTGGTAAGAAGAGTCACTATTGCGCTCCCATTGTCATACACAGGGCAAATAGCACTGGCGTCTGTTCCCAGCAAGTACAGTGTATGGGACTGAAGATGAGCTACTGTTCTTGTCAGTTTCCTAATCAGAGTTGAACTAGATGTGGCCCCTGTGTGTACGAAGCACAGTTCTTTTGTTCTGAGCAAGCTCACTGTTCGGACCCCATAAGAAACACAGTAGTGTAGAAGAGTGCTCTTTTTCAAAAGCAGAGTGTGTTTCTTGTAAGGCGAGCTAGTGTTTGTTTCCCAGTCTGAAATGGAGTTGAATCCCATGCAGTTTCTGGGCCTACGAGCAAGAGTTGTTTTCTGTTAAGAAGAGTCACTATTGCGCTCCCATTGCCATGTACAGTGCAAATAGCTCTCGAGTCTGTTCCCAGCATGTACAGTGTATTGGACTGAAGAGGAGCTACTGTTCTTGTCAGTTTCCTAAGCAGAGTTGAACTAGATATGGCCCGTGTTTGTAGGAAGAACAGTTCTTTTGTTCTGTGCAAGCACACTGTTTGGACCCCCAAGGAAACACAGAAGAGTAGAAGAGTGCTCTTTTCTCAAAAGGAGAGTGTGTTTCTTGTAAGGCGAGCTAGCGTTTGTTTCCCAGTTCTAAATGGAGTTGAATCACATGCAGTTTATCATTATACGAGGAAGAGTTGTTTTCTGGTAAGAAGAGTAACTATTGCGCTCCCATTGTCATACACATTACAAATAGCACTGGCGTCTGTTCCCAACATGTACAGTGTATAGGATTGAAGAGGATCTACTGTTCTTGTCAGTTTCCTAAGCAGAATTGAACTAGATATGTCCGTGTGTGTAGGAAGCACAGTTCTTTTGTTCTGAGCAAGCTCACTGTTCTGGCCCTATAGGAAACACAGTGGAGTAGAAGAGTGATCTTTTCTCAAAAGCAAAGTGTGTTTCTTGTAAGGCGAGCTAGTGTTTGTTTCCCAGTCCTAAATAGAGTTGAATCCCATGCAGTTTCTGGTCCTACGAGCAAGACTTGTTTTCTGGTAAGAAGAGTCACGATTGCGCTCCCATTGCCATATACAGTGCAAATAGCTCTCACGTCTGTTCACAGAAATTTCAGTGTATTGGACTGAAGAGGAGCTACTGTTCTTGTCAGTTTTCTAAGCAGAGTTGAACTAGATATGGCCCGTGTGTGTAGGAAGCACAGTTCTTTTGTTCTGAGCAACCTCACTGTTCTGGCACTATAGGAAACACAGTAGAGTAGAAGAGTGATCTTTTCTCAAAAGCAGAGTGTGTTTCTTGTAAGGCGAGCTAGTGTTTGTTTCCCAGTCCTAAATGGTGTTGAATGACATGAAGTTTTTGGTCCTACGAGCAAGAGTTGTTTTCTGGTAAGGAAAGTCACTATTGTGCTCCCATTGATATACACAGTGCAAATATCACTCGAGTCTGTTCCCATTAAATACAGTGTATTGGACTGAAGAGGAGCTACAGTTCTTGTCAGTTTCCTAAGTAGAGTTGAACTAGATATGGCCCGTGTGTGGGAAGCACAGTTTTTTTGTTCTGAGCAAGCTCACTGTTCGGACCCCATAGGAAACACTGTAGAGTAGAAGAGTGCTCTTTTCTCAAAAGCAGAGTGTGTTTCTTGTAAGACGAGCTAGCGTTTGTTTCGCAGTCCTAAATGGAGTTGAATCACATGCAGTTTCTGGTCCTAGGAGCAGCAGTTGTTTTCTGGTAAGAAGAGTCACTATTGCACTCCCATTGTCATACTCTGGGCAAATAGCACTGGCGTCTGTTCCCAGAAAGTACAGTGTATGGGACTGAAGAGGATCTACTGTTCTTGTCAGTTTCCTAAGCAGAATTGAACTAGATATGGCCATGTGTGTAGGAAGCACAGTTCTTTTTTTCTGAGCAAGCTCACTGTTTGGACCCCAAAGGAAACACAGTAGAGTAGAAGAATGCTCTTTTCTCAAAAGCGGAGTGTGTTTCTTGTAAGGAGAGCTAGCTTTTGTTTCCAAGTCCTAAATGGAGTTGAATCCCATGCAGTTTCTGGTACTATGAGCAAGAGTTGTTTTCTGATATGAAGAGTCACTATTGCGCTCCCATTGCAATACACAGTGCAAATAGCACTGGCGTCTGTTCCTAGCAAGTACAGTGTATTGGACTGAAGAGGTGCTACTGTTCTTGTCTGTTTCCTAAGCAGAGTTGAACTAGATATTGCCCGTGTGTGTAGGAAGCACAGTTCTTTTGTTCTGAGCAAGCTCACTGTTCGGATCCCATACGAAACACAGTAGAGTAGAAGAGTGCTCTTTTCTCAAAAGAGGAGTGTGTTTATTTTAATGCAATCTAGAGTTTGTTTTCCAGTTCTAAATTGAGTTGAATCACATGCAGTTTCTGGTCCTACGAGCAAGAGTTATTTTCTGGTAAGGAAAGTCATTATTGCGCTCCCGTTGCCACACACAGTGCAAATAGCACTCACGTCTGTTCCCACCAAGTACCGTGTATTGGACTGAGGAGGAGCTACTGTTCTTGTCAGTTTCCTAAGCAGAGTTGAACTAGATATGGCCCGTGTGTGTAGGAAGCACAGTTCTTTTGTTCAGAGCAAGCTCACTGTTTGGACCCCACAGGAAACACAGAGAGTAGAAGAGTGCTCTTTTCTCAAAAGCAGAGTGTGTTTATTGTAAGGCGAGCTAGCGTTTGTTTCGCAGTCCTAAATGGAGTTGAATCATATGCAGTTTCTGGTCCTATGAGCAAGAGTTGTTTTCTGGTAAGAAGAGTCACTATTGCGCTCCCATTGTCATACACAGGGCAAATAGCACTGGTGTCTGTTCCCCGCAAGTACAGTGTATGGGCCTGAAGATGAGCTACTGTTCTTGTCAGTTTCCTAATCAGAGTTGAACTAGATGTGGCCCCTGTGTGTACGAAGCACAGTTCTTTTGTTCTGAGCAAGCTCACTGTTCGGACCCCAAAGAAACACAGTAGTGTAGAAGAGTGCTCTTTTTCAAAAGCAGAGTGTGTTTCTTGTAAGGCGAGCTAGTGTTTGTTTCCCAGTCTGAAATGGAGTTGAATCCCATGCAGTTTCTGGTCCTACGAGCAAGAGTTGTTTTCTGGTAAGAAGAGTCACTATTGTGCTCCCATTGCCATGTACAGTGCAAATAGCTCACGCGTCTGTTCCCAGCATGTACAGTGTATTGGAACGAAGAGGAGCTACTGTTCTTGTCAGTTTCCTAAGCAGAGTTGAACTAGATATGGCCCGTGTTTGTAGGAAGAACAGTTCTTTTGTTCTGAGCAAGCACACTGTTTGGACCCCCAAGGAAACACAGAAGAGTAGAAGAGTGCTCTTTTCTCAAAAGCAGAGTGTGTTTCTTGTAGGGCGAGCTAGCGTTTGTTTCCCAGTTCTAAATGTAGTTGAATCACATGCAGTTTCTCGTCCTATGAGGAAGAGTTGAATTCTGGTAAGAAGAGTCACTATTGCGCTCCCATTGTCATACACATTACAAATAGCACTGGCGTCTGTTCCCAGCATGTACAGTGTATAGGATTGAAGAGGAATCACTGTTCTTGTCAGTTTCCTTAGCAGAATTTAACTAGATATGTCCGTGTATGTAGGAAGCACAGTTCTTTTGTTCTGAGCAAGCTCACTGTTCTGGCCCTAAAAGAAACACAGTAGAGTAGAGGAGTGCTCTTTTCTTAAAAGCGGAGTGTGTTTCTTGTAAGGAGAGCTAGCTTTTGTTTTGCAGTTGAAAATGGAGTTGAATCCCATGCAGTTTCTGGTACTACGAGCAAGAGTTGTTTTCTGGTAAGAAGAGTCACTATTGCACTCCCATTGCCATATACAGTGCAAATAGCTCTCACGTCTGTTCACAGAAATTTCAGTGTATTGGACTGAAGAGGTGCTACTGTTCTTGTCTGTTTCCTAAGCATGGTTGAACTAGATATTGCCCGTGTGTGTAGGAAGCACAGTTCTTTTTTTCTGAGCATGCTCACTGTTCGGATCCCATATGAAACACAGTAGAGTAGAAGAATGCTCTTTTCTCAAAAGAGGAGTGTGTTTATTTTAATGCAATCTAGAGTTTGTTTCCCAGTTCTAAATAGAGTTGAATCACTTGCAGTTTCTGGTCCTAGGAGCAAGAGTTATTTTCTGGTAAGGAAAGTCATTATTGCGCCTCCGTTGCCACACACAGTGCAAATAGCACTCACGTCTGTTCCCATCAAGTACCGTGTATTAGACTGAGGAGGAGCTACTTTTCTTGTCAGTTTCCTAAGCAGAGTTGAACTAGATATAGCCCGTGTGTGTAGGAACCACAGTTCTTTTGTTCTGAGCAAGCTCACTGTTCGGACTCCATAGGAAACATAGTAGTGTAGAAGAGTGCTCTTTTTCAAAAGCAGAGTGTGTTTCTTGTAAGGCGAGCTAGTGTTTGTTTTCCAGTCTGAAATGGATTTGAATCCCATGCAGTTTCTGTTCCTACGAGCAAGAGTTGTTTTCAGGTAAGAAGAGTCACTATTGCGATTCCATTACCATATACAGTGCAAATAGCTCTCGCGTCTGTTCCCAGCAAGTACAGTGTATTGGACTGAAGAGGAGCTACTGTTCTTGTCAGTTTCCTAAGCAGAGTTGAACTAGATATGGCCCGTGTGTGTAGGAAGCACAGTTCTTTTGTTCTGAGCAAGCTCACTGTTGGACCCCACAGGAAACACAGAGAGTAGAAGAGTGCTCTTTTCCCAAAAGCAGAGTGTGTTTCTTGTAAGGCGAGCTAGCATTTGTTTAGCAGTCCTAAATGGAGTTGAATCACATGCAGTTTCTGATCCTACGAGCAAGAGTTGTTTTCTGGTAAGAAGCGTCACTATTGCGCTCCCATTGTCATACACAGGGCAAATAGCACTGGCGTCTGTTCCCAGCAAGTACAGTGTATGGGACTGAAGAGGATCTACTGTTCTTGTCAGTTTCGTAAGCAGAATTGAACTAGATATGGCAGTGTGTGTAGGAAGCACAGTTCTTTTGTTCTGAGCAACCTCACTGTTCTGGCACTATAGGAAACACAGTAGAGTAGAAGAGTGATCTTTTCTCAAAAGCAGAGTGTGTTTCTTGTAAGGCGAGCTAGTGTTTGTTTCCCAGTCCTAAATGGTGTTGAATGACATGAAGTTTTTGGTCCTACGAGCAAGAGTTGTTTTCTGGTAAGGAAAGTCACTATTGTGCTCCCATTGATATACACAGTGCAAATATCACTCGAGTCTGTTCCCATTAAGTACAGTGTATTGGACTGAAGAGGAGCTACAGTTCTTGTCAGTTTCCTAAATAGAGTTGAACTAGATATGGCCCGTGTGTGGTAAGCACATTTTTTTTGTTCTGAGCAAGCTCACTGTTCGGACCCCATAGGAAACACTGTAGAGTAGAAGAGTGCTCTTTTCTCAAAAGCAGAGTGTGTTTCTTGTAAGGCGAGCTAGTGTTTGTTTCGCAGTCCTAAATGGAGTTGAATCACATGCAGTTTCTGGTCCTAGGAGCAGCAGTTGTTTTCTGGTAAGAAGAGTCACTATTGCGCTCCCATTGTCATACTCAGGGCAAATAGCACTGGCGTCTGTTCCCAGAAAGTACAGTGTATGGGACTGAAGAGGATCTACTGTTCTTGTCAGTTTCCTAAGCAGAATTGAACTAGATATGGCCATGTGTGTAGGAAGCACAGTTCTTTTTTTCTGAGCAAGCTCACTGTTCTGGCCCTAAAAGAAACACAGTAGAGTGGAAGAGTGCTCTTTTCTCAAAAGCGGAGTGTGTTTCTTGTAAGGAGAGCTAGCTTTTGTTTCCAAGTCCTAAATGGAGTTGAATCCCATGCAGTTTCTGGTACTATGAGCAAGAGTTGTTTTCTGGTAAGAAGAGTCACTATTGCGCTCCCATTGTCATACACAGGGCAAATAGCACTGGCGTGTGTTCGGAGCAAGTACAGTGTATTGGACGGAAGAGGAGCTACTGTTCTTGTCAGTTTCCTAAGCAGAGTTGAACTAGATATGGCCCGTGTGTGTAGGAAGCACAGTTCTTTTGTTCAGAGCAAGCTCACTGTTTGGACCCCACAGGAAACACAGAGAGTAGAAGAGTGCTCTTTTCTCAAAAGCAGAGTGTGTTTCTGGTAAGGCGAGCTAGCGTTTGTTTCACAGTCTTATATGGAGTTGAATCACATGCAGTTTCTGGTCCTATGAGCAAGAGTTGTTTTCTGGTAAGAAGAGTCACTATTGAGCTCCCATTGTCATACACAGGGCAAATAGCACTGGCGTCTGTTCCCAGCAAGTACAGTGTATTGAACTGAAGAGGAGCTACTGTTCTTGTCAGTTTCCTAAGCAGAGTTGAACTAGATATAGCCCGTGTATGTAAGAAGCACAGTTCTTTTGTTCTGAGCAAACTCACTATTCTGGCCCTATAGGAAAAACAGTAGAGCAGAAGAGTGCTCTTTTCTCAAAAGCAGAGAGTGTTTCTTGTAAGACGAGCTAGCGTTTCTTTCCCACCCTAAATGGAGTTGAATCACATTCAGTTTCTGGTCCTATGAGCAAGAGTTGTTTTCTGGTAAGAAGAGTCACTATTGCGCTCCCATTGTCATACACAGGGCAAATAGCACTGGCGTCTTTTCCCAGCAAGTACAGTGTATGGGACTGAAGAGGATCTACTGTTTTTTTCAGTTTCCTAAGCAGAATTGAACTAGATATGGCCGTGTGTGTAGGAAGCACAGTTCTTTTGTTCTGAGCAAGCTCACTGTTCTGGCACTATAGGAAATACAGTAGAGTGTGTTTCTTGTAAGGCGAGCCAGTGTTTGTTTCCCAGTCCTAAATGGAGTTGAATGACATGAAGTTTTTGGTCCTACGAGCAAGAGTTGTTTTCTGGTAAGGAAAGTCACTATTGTGCTCCCATTGCCATACACAGTGCAAATAGCACTTGAGTCTGTTCCCATTAAGTACAGTGTATTGGACTGAAGAGGAGCTACTGTTCTTGTCAGTTTCCTAAGTAGAGTTGAACTAGATATGGCCCGTGTGTGGGAAGCACAGTTTTTTTGTTCTGAGCAAGCTCACTGTTCGGACCCCATAGGAAACACTGTAGAGTAGAAGAGTGCTCTTTTCTCAAAAAGCAGAGTGTGTTTCTTGTAAGGCGAGCTAGCGTTTGTTTCGCAGTCCTAAATGGAGTTGAATCACATGCAGTTTCTGGTCCTAGGAGCAGCAGTTGTTTTCTGGTAAGAAGAGTCACTATTGCGCTCCCATTGTCATACTCAGGGCAAATAGCACTGGCGTCTGTTCCCAGAAAGTACAGTGTATGGGACTGAAGAGGATCTACTGTTCTTGTCAGTTTCCTAAGCAGAATTGAACTAGATATGGCCATGTGTGTAGGAAGCACAGTTATTTTTTTCTGAGCAAGCTCACTGTTCTGGCCCTAAAAGAAACACAGTAGAGTAGAAGAGTGCTCTTTTCTCAAAAGCGGAGTGTGTTTCTTGTAAGGAGAGCTAGCTTTTGTTTCCAAGTCCTAAATGGAGTTGAATCCCATGCAGTTTCTGGTACTATGAGCAAGAGTTGTTTTCTGGTAAGAAGAGTCACTATTGGGCTCCCATTGTCATACACAGGGCAAATAGCACTGGCGTGTGTTCGGAGCAAGTACAGTGTATTGGACGGAAGAGGAGCTACTGTTCTTGTCAGTTTCCTAAGCAGAGTTGAACTAGATATGGCCCGTGTGTGTAGGAAGCACAGTTCTTTTGTTCAGAGCAAGCTCACTGTTTGGACCCCACAGGAAACACAGAGAGTAGAAGAGTGCTCTTTTCTCAAAAGCAGAGTGTGTTTCTGGTAAGGCGAGCTAGAGTTTGTTTCACAGTCTTATATGGAGTTGAATCACATGCAGTTTCTGGTCCTATGAGCAAGAGTTGTTTTTCTGGTAAGAAGAGTCACTATTGAGCTCCCATTGTCATACACAGGGCAAATAGCACTGGCGTCTGTTCCCAGCAAGTACAGTGTATTGAACTGAAGAGGAGCTACTGTTCTTGTCAGTTTCCTAAGCAGAGTTGAACTAGATATAGCCCGTGTATGTAAGAAGCACAGTTCTTTTGTTCTGAGCAAACTCACTATTCTGGCCCTATAGGAAAAACAGTAGAGTAGAAGAGTGCTCTTTTCTCAAAAGCAGAGAGTGTTTCTTGTAAGACGAGCTAGCATTTCTTTCCCACCCTAAATGGAGTTGAATCACATGCAGTTTCTGGTCCTATGAGCAAGAGTTGTTTTCTGGTAAGAAGAGTCACTATTGCGCTCCCATTGTCATACACAGGGCAAATAGCACTGGCGTCTTTTCCCAGCAAGTACAGTGTATGGGACTGAAGAGGATCTACTGTTCTTTTCAGTTTCCTAAGCAGAATTGAACTAGATATGGCCGTGTGTGTAGGAAGCACAGTTCTTTTGTTCTGAGCAAGCTCACTGTTCTGGCACTATAGGAAACACAGTAGAGTAGAAGAGTGATCTTTTCTCAAAAGCAGAGTGTGTTTCTTGTAAGGCGAGCTAGTGTTTGTTT